>NW_026126425.1:0-81798 GCF_943737965.1 Phodopus roborovskii
AAGTTACTACATTAACTGTGGTTGTACACTGATGCAAGTAGAGGTCTTGTAAACTAAACATACTTTTTATTGGAGATATGTAATTAGAATATCTACATTGGTTTTATTTGTTTTTGTTTTTGTTTTTTAATTCAAACCAAGGAAAGCATTCCTACCAGCATGTATGTATGCATATATATATACATACACATACATACACATAAATATATGTATATTTATATTTTCCCAGGAAACTATACCAAGATTTTGCTGCTGGTTTCTTTCATTGATATAAATTGAACACAACCCCACTTACTAATCTGCCAGAATACAAACTTTTCCCCTAAATACTCTTGGCCTAAAAACTCTCATAATACAGCTACATCTCAAATGGCGCTGGGCACGCGGCTGGATTAAACAGCATGCACTTATGGTACAATATTATACCTGGAAAGGTGTGTGTATGCTCCAATATCATGATTAGCTTAGATTATGAAATTAGCCTCATTCCCATGAATTCCCTCGAAATGCCAACAAAGCAACTACAGTAGGTGGGATAATCATTCAAACTTTAATCTCCCTTTACATATTATATTAACATTCATATTACAAGGCATTCCATTCACAAATATTACAGTTTGATAAAAACTTTAAACACACACACACACCCAGAAGTCTACACCAGATTCAATCACTTTACTAAATTATTAAAATAAAGTCATGAAAAATTATCATTCTCTTAAAGCAATAAGGTCTGAGGCACTCTGAAAAGATGATGTCTTAAGTATGTGTCACTGGTGTACCGAGATAGTCTCACGACAACTTTACGATCTGCTGTGTCTCCACTGCATACACTTGGGCTTGGACAACCAGCAAACAGCACAAGGCTGATGCTGGCATCAGAGCCATCCTTTGATGAGGCTCCGACTGCAGAGGGGAGGTACACCTGCACTACGGGACAGCAGTGACCCCCACCCAGCACTTAGAGTACTGGAACAAGTTCCTTCCCCACTGCTGTTAGCTACTGAACGGTGACACTCTCAGTCACCTCTGACTGCACGCCTGCGGACCATGTGAATTCTTCCCTGGCCATCTGCCTGCCATAGGACAACCGCCACTCTTCGAGGTATGGATACCTTCAGCAGAAGGGCTCTGACTCACACTTCTGGCCAGACAGAGTCTGCGATGGCCGTGTGTGGTGGAATGGCTGCAGTAACCAGCCACCATCTGCAGCACAGCTATTTCTACCACACCAGACCTACAAAGTCTGACAGCCTCCCACGTGACCTTACCATGCTCACTAACACAGCCCACGCTGCCTAAGTCTCCCTGCATACATACAAGGCAAATGATGAGCATGAGGGCGAGAGGAGGCCACTCCCCAACCAGAAGTCAACCACCAACAAATTATGACTCCGCCACGACAGAAAACATCCCGTCAAAGCAGAGTCGACCCAGACCAAAGGCCAGTGTTCAGTAATTATGTATATGGAATTTAGAATGTATGCATATATTTTCCACATATATATCAATATATAATAAAAATTCTGGAGCAACGTGTTGCTAAAGTTTCAAGATTTCTTATCTTCAGCACCCCCTGAATGCTGCTGGCCCTTGGCGGCTGGTCTCGGAGAGTAAAGCAATGAGAAGCAGATTTAGGGTCATAGTGCTCAAGGGACAAAGAAGAAAACACAGTACAGAGAACTGAGGGGGTGAGGCCAGGGACTGAAGGAAGTCAGCAACGTCTCCTTTATTCTTCTCAGCTTTTTCAGACCCCCCAAAAAGCTCTGGGGACACATACCAAGTGCTGTCCTTCCCTACCCACAGTCAAAACAAAAGGAGTGGTTTTTAAAAAGCTCTTCATTTCTGTACTTTCAATAAAATGCACAGTACAAGACGTGTTCAGACATTAGGCATCTCGGGAAAATTAAAACTGGGACATGAAATGAGGCCGAGAGCTATCGAGTCTCCGGGTGAGAATTTCACAGCCAGTGTCCGTGACCAGCAGGGTGTGCTCAAACTGAGCGGATCGCTTCCCCCGCCTCTCGTCACTGCAGTCCAACCATCTGGCCAGGTTTCATCCTGCCATCCACCTTAAATAAGCAAAAACAGCTGCTGAGTTTTGTCATCCACATTTCTAAATAGTCTCTAGGTGAGTATGCATCAAGAAAGGAATAGCCCATTGGTGGCGCGCACGTCTTTAAGCCCAGCATTTAGAGGCAGAGGCAAGCAGATCTCTGTGAATTTAAAGTCAGCCTGGTCCAAGAGAGCCAGGGATCTTACACAGAAAAAACCCATCTGGAAAACAAACAAGAGAGGAACCAGGCAGTTCAATGGACTGTCCTACCCACCTAACACCTGGTGTTAGGTAAAGTCCCCTTTCATTCCCATCCGCACTCATGAAGTAACCATGCCCAGTTTTCCTCTGTGTAGCAATTTCTATATTTCTTGGTATCAAAACCAAGGTGGCATTCCCAAAATAAAGGCATCAGCCTTCCTTTCAGCAAACACATGGAAATGCCTCCCCCACAGAACTAAGCAGAGATGTGAACTGGCAACGTTCCAGACTGACTGACTGAACTGTCTCAGTGAACAACTTGAACATTAGTTCCTGCACTGTTACAGTGTGTCACTCCTGACACAACTGTAAATGGCTGATGACAGACTGCAATATAAAATTCTTACAACCATAAAAAAGAGAAGCAAAGAGAAATAAGGTTTGCTTTTTTTCTCTGTGTAACCATGGCTGTCCTGGAACTCACTCTCCCTGTAGACAAGGGTGACCTCAATTTCAGAGATCTGCCTGCCTCTGCCTCCAGAGTGCTGGGATAGGTTGTTGGGAGTTTTTTGTTTTGTTTTTTATGATGTATTTATTTACACTGGTGTTTAACTACACATGCATCTGTGTAAGGATACTGGACCCCCTAGAAATGGAATTATACAGTTGTGAGTTGTCATGTGCGTGCTGGGCACCGAACCCAGGTCCTCTGAAGAGCAGCCATCTCTCCAGCTCAGAGAAATAGTTTTGTTTTTGTTTTGTTTTTGAGGGCTAAGAAAACTGTGAGAGCTTAGGAGATGCCCCATTGGCAAAGCACTAGCCTTTAAAGTATGTGGCCCAGAGTTCCATACCAAACACCAGTGCAAAAAGCTAAGCTCCAGAGAATTAGACAGCTCTCCTGGGACTCGATGGCAGCCAGCCTAGCCTAATTGGCAAGCCCCACGTCCCAGGGAGAGACTTACTTCAAAAACAAAGTAGATGGCTCAGAGAAACAGCATGGTGTTGACCTCTGGCCACTGAAGAACTGAGTATTCACACCTGAAAGACCTGGGAAGGTGTGCTTCCAAAGAACTCAGGAGACACTAGTCCACCTGCTTGAGCCCAACGAAGAACTGGTAGAAGTACTTCAGTTATAATCTGACAACTGCTTGTGACAAGGAGCCCATCATTACATACAGCCTGTGCTGCCAGAGGACCTGAGAGAATACTGCCAGACATCAGAGTGGATGATATGCTTCTGTGTGATGCTGCATGAAACCACAAGGTGTGGATGCTGACTCTGAAGGGCCAGATGCCCATCCTGAGCAGGTTACACTCTTCAACGACATGTTTGCCCTTCTAATGGCTTCTTCTTCAGCTGGAACTAACTTGGATAGTAACTGTCTGTCTCCTCTTCCCCAACCTACATCATACCGGAACTTCTACAGAGGCTTGAGGCACAATCTTATCACTGTAACTCATCCTTTGATAAGATCTTTATGAATAGGGACCACAGTCAAGTACTTTACACTTACTGACAGAAGAATTATCATTTAGAAAGTATCTTCTTAGAAACCCTTACATGTTCAATTCTCTACATATTACCAATCAAGATACCATCGGGAGAAGGAAGCAAGTAGAACCAGCTATTGATTTGATGGGTAACAAAAATAAATAAAAACCCAACAAATGTTACAAAGCCTGGCACTTCAGCAGAAAGGGTGCCTGCCACCAGCCTGACAACCGACATTTGGTTCGCAGGCCCACACATGGTAGAGAACCAATCCCTCCCCTCGTTGTCTGTCCTCTACATACTATGTGTGCACTGGCAAAAATTAAAAGGAAAAAAAAAGAAACGTTACAAAGAATACAGGAACACACTCACCTTCACAAATCATTGGCTCAATTGTAAACACGTGGCCCGACTTCATCACGCCAACCGCCTTATTTTCTGAAATTAAAAGGAAGTCTCAAGAGACACCACAACCCAACAGCACTGAACTGAACAGCTCGCAGGGACCGACATTTCCGGCAGTTCCCCTTCATGACTCTCCCAGTTCTCCCAGTCTGCAATTCAAATAAAGAGGCCATCGCCAGTAACCATCTGTCTGTGGGCAGATTTTATTCCAGGCTTATGCTTAAAATACAGGGATAGCTACAGGCTCGGCTGCAGATACAATCACCATTGTGGAAAAGCAGTCTTTATGTTAATACAGATTAGAAAAGGCAATGACTGCTGGGTGTGGTGGAGCACATAATAAGCACATAATAATTCCCCAGAACTCCATAAGTATGGGAGTTTGAGCGACATGTCACATAGCAGAAGCCTCTCGCTTCTGAGGAAGCAGAGTATATTGAGAGAACAGAACACACTAATACACAACTTTCAGAAAGGTTTGTAAGTAATCTTTCATCTCTCAAATGGAAGTAAAACTGCATAGGAGGCAATATTTTTAAATAACGAGAAGACATTTATTTCTACCTGAAAACAAATTGCATTTCACACTCCAAATACTTCCTTTGGCCCCCTTGTCAAGTTCACAAATAGTATTTTTCAGGACCACCATGAGGCATGATTAAGAATGCCCAGTCTTGCCTGGCGCTGGTGGCACACACCTTAAATCCCAGCGGATTCCTTTGAGTTCAATGCCAGCCTGGTCTACTGAGCTAGTTCCAGGACACCTTCCAAAGTCACAGGGAAACCCTGTCTCGAAAAACAACCAAAAAAAAAAACAAAAAAACCACTCTTGCTTTGCTTTGTCTCCAAAACCAGAGTTTAAAACTATAAACAGTCTTGTCAGAAGATCCTAACTAATATATGGAGCAGTTTTAAACTAAAAATTTAAACCATAAAAGTTACAAATCAGGTAAAGGAGCATGGTATTTACTCAGGATGGCCACCAGAGGGCACACACGTCAGCCACCCAAGGTTCTCTTCCTATACCTACCCTGCTGGGTGGGCAAGCTACTGCTTAGGTGTGATGGAGCCTCACCCTCACACTTCTATTCCAGCCCCTCCTGGTATACAGCCAGCTACACTGCTTGACCACTATTGGGCTTTCCAAAGTGCACTCACAACAAATCCTGTTCTTAAACTCATGGGAACCCTTGGAAACAGAAATCAACTAAGAACTGTAAGAGGTTTTTCTTTTCCAATATCATGAACTTTTCTCTAAATGGCCTGCAACTTCTGATTTACAGGGAGTGGGTGCCCTGGATCTACCAGAGAGAAAATGCTAAGAGTCCTTGTATGGTGTCACAGAGAACATGAAGGGATCTAGGGCTGTGCCGTCTGAAGCCACCACAGCAATGGAGATGAGTTTTTAATGAAAAAAAAAAAAAAAAAACTAGCAACACACTGCCAAACTAAAAACTGAAACTTTACACTGATTAAATATTGGGGTATATGAAGTATAACGGATTCAAAGGGTAGAGCATCAAATCCCACTGATTACAATGTAGCTACCGGAAGCACTTAAAGCACCCAGATGACAAGCTACTGAACTAATATACGCTAATATAGAAAATCTTCCCATCCACTCACCCATTGTTTATTTGATAGAACTGTAACTCCTCCTACTCATGCCTTAGAATGTGTCTATTTCGCTAACAACTCACTCCACAAGCACGGGTTATCTGAGGGGCAACATCACTGTATGCAAACCCTGAGCGGGGTGTAGAGGGCAGGAGCAGATGATCTCTGAATTCAAGGCCACCCGGATCTACAAAGTAAGTTCCAAACAGCCAGGGCTGTCAGTGAGACCCTGTCTCCAAAAAGTAAATAAAATAAAACCCATTACAGTAACTCGAGTGGACGGTAAACTCGGGTATTGCCACCATGACTTCTGTCACGTATGACTCAGAAACACAAATGTGGACAATGACTTGCCTCCGTTTTCTTCTCTTAATTTTTTAACTTTTTTTTTTTCCTATAGCTTTGGAACCTTTCCTGGAACTTGCTCTGTATCCCAGGCTGGCCTTGAACTCCTGAGCTCCTCCTGCTTCTGCCTCCTGAATGCTGGGATTAAAGGCATGCACCACCCACCACCTGGCTTTTTATTTTGTTTTTTTAATTTTCATTTTTATGTATACAGGTATTTTGCCTACATGTATGTCTGTGCTTGCAGAAGCCAGAAGACAGCATCAAATTCCCTGGTCCTAGAATTATAGAGCTAATAAACTGTCGTGGTGGGTGCAGGAAATCCTGGCCTGGTCCTCTGAAGAACAGACAGTGCTCATAACCACTGAGCCACGACTCCACCATGTTTCCTTTCTGAAGTTAAGTAAATGCTTTAATATGAAACACAGACTCCCCTCCCACAAATGTTACTTCTTCAGCCTCACTTATGCACACTTAAACCAGCGTGTTTTGCTGCCTCTGCACTTGGAATGACTCTCACCCCCTCTGAGCCCTAGCACACATGGCCCTGGTGCTGAGATCAGCGTGTCAGTTTCGTGAATGGCGTGGGCACTAGAGTTACTTCAGGGCTTATACGAATAAAGCTGCTACATGTTTCCTAATGTCCGTGTCTTTTCTTTCCTAACATCACAACTCACAGAATGATGTGGTCTGCAAGTGACACCTAGGATGCTGTACCCAGCACCACACTAGCTTCCCTACCATTTGGAACCATCAGGTCACTTTTCATGTATGAATGTCAGGCAGAACTCCAAGTGCCCCAGGAATCAACAACTCCGAATATATATCACCATTCCCAACTACTGTAGGGTGAGAAAATTAGCACAAAGACATTACTGAGTATTTACATAAAAGTTCAGAAACAGAGAAAGAGGAAGAAATGTGTTTAAGTGCATACAGTCATGTTTATCAAATTCCTTCTGTCGCTTCACTTTCACGGGCAGCTATCACTTCTAACACTAAGTAACACATGCACTCCTGCTAAAGGTTAATCTTCCAGAGGAGAGACCTCTGGAATACAATGTCTTAGACTTCCTTTGCTTCTAATAAATATCTTATTCTCTTTATTAAACCAATAAATAATACACAAAGAACTCCACATGAAGATGAAATGATTTCACCTAGGGAACCAAAAGGATGACAGCAAGCTATGCACTGATCGCCACAATCCATTTGTTTCTCCAAGAGGACTCAGTAGATTACATTGACGTCTCCCTTGCCGTAGACATACTTAAGTCACTGAACTCCTACAAGCTGAAGAAAATATATAGGTAATTTTACGCCAATCCCCAGCTGGTAGACTAAAACCCCAAGCTCACGCTCCAAGCATCTCCCGACACATTGCGGCTGACTAAGAAACGATCTCAAGGTGACCTGGAAAAATGGGCTGAAGATAGCAGAGCCTGGATCACCTATTCCTGGCCACATACCTCCTACAGACTATCATGTGAGAAAGATTTCAATTTGACTTGTGTTTGAACAGGTAAAACTGGGAGGAAAGGGGGTGTACTCATAACTAATACATTGAGTATTATACTTCAGTAAATACAAAATAGGAGGTCCTGACTTATACTTGAGTCATTTGTTCATAAACAGAAATAGCTAAGTATTTGGACAGTACTCACTGGCATAATGTGGTACATTGGGAGCTGTATGGAAAGTTTGTGGATTCCATGTCCACATAGCTTCTAAACAACTGAGAATCCATTTGCTTGGGCATGTTTCTGAATGATGTTTCCCAGTTCTCTGTATCGAACACCAGGCTTCACTGAAAGAAGAAAAAACCATGAGGAACAATAGCACTTAAAGCAGTTGGTTTCCTTGGGTTAGGACCTCTAGAAACACTGTGCCTTATGCCTGAACATTCATAGGAGGAAACGAAGGCACAGGGAAATCCAGAGAGCCAGCGACTGACTCAAAAACAGGAGCACTTCCTTGAATGCAAAAAGGGGAGACCACCAGCAGAACACCAAGGGATCAAAGAGGCACCATTTGTTTTCCCTAAGAACATTACAACAGAATGAAAAACACATTGTTCTAACCCTCTTTCCCTGTTATTAGAACAGTTAACAAGTTGTGGTCCAGCTAGTCCAACAATGACTGTCACCAACAAAGGGTTGGTCGTTCCGTCACGAGGCTGGACATCTCAGCTGGGCTTCCGTATACACCAGAATCCCAAGGTAGGAGGCTCTAATGCCAGTGAAGGAACCAACTTGCCAGAAACGGTGAGAACAAGTAGGAAGAGAGCAAGCTTCCCTCTTCCGTTTCACATAGGCTGCCAGACTAAAGGTGATCTTCCACCTCAAAGACCTGGTTTAGAAGTGGGTCTTCACTCTTCTTCAGTGAGCTACCCCATCTCGTTTCCATAAAACTTCCCCTAAAGGATACATTTCTTCCCCCGTATATTAAAGGTCTGAGTAACCAGCGGGTATTTTAGTCAACATTTCTGGAGCCTTTGAGGAACCACCACAATAACTTTTCCTGTGGTGATATTTTGTTTATGATCTAAAGTTTGGCACACTAGTCAGCCACAAAAGCCAGGCAGTGGGGGCAGACACCTTTAATCCCAGCCATAGAGGCTGGCGGTGGTGGTGCACACCTTTAATCCCAGCACTAAGAGAGACTAGGAAGGAGGGGGAGACAGGAGTCGGTCACTCTGCAGTCATGCTGAGAACAGGAACATTGGTAGAGGTAAGAAATCTCTAGTGGCTGCTTTGCTTTTCTAATCTTCAGCTTCGGAACCCCAATATCTGTCTCTGGATTTTATTATTCATGCTACATTTTCCAGTAATTTTTTTTCAACCCCACCCAGAGCTTACAGTCTTAGGAGGTGGTGGAAATACAACCAAATTTTAAGCCACAATGAAAAATAATGAAAGAAATCCTTATTCAACAATAATGGCAGAGGAAGCAAGGATTCTTTCCCCCAAATATACAACTGGTGACAACCTTGATCCCAAGAGCCTTCTCTGGAAACATTTTTGTTTCATATGGAAGAGGGCTGATAGATGGCACCTAATGGGTAGGCACCAAAGATACAGTTAAACTTCTTGAAATGAAATAAAGTATTACCAGACTCACAGTGCCATTAACAGATACAACCAAGACTTCTACTCTAGAAATAATTTTAATAATCATTCAAGCTCTTCAATACTCGCACACTGGGGGAGGGGAGGTTGTTACAAACATTGTTGGATTTTTCTTTAAAATGTGGAACATTTCCTACATTTGTGTATTAAGATCTTGTGTATCTTTCTCTAGCATTTCAGCTTGTGCTGCTAAGGCAAGCAGCAACGCTGCATTTTACAGGTAGCACCACCTACAGACTCAACACCTTGCTTCTTTCCTGACTACTGCTATGGTGGTCAGCTTCCTGGTCACCTCCTTGCCAAATGTCGCTGTACAGCACTCCACACGTCTGGCTAGGTCAATCATGTCATACAGGCAAACGACAGAAACACTACACAAACTATTTGGGTAAAAACCTTAAAAATAATAGAAAACTGAAGCTCACAAAAGTGAGAACACTAAAGTTGTTATCTTACTGTAATAACCACCTAAAATTTTCAAGATTTTATTTAACAGTAACTACATTTGGGTAGGGAGGACTTCCCACACTAATAACTTATCATTTTCACTTTAACCCATGCAGCCTTTATGTAAATCAAAAGAGCTCTCTCAAACAGCATACTAAAAACAATAAAAATAGATCAATCTTATTAGACTTAACCATGCATTTGCTAAAGAATTCCACTCTGGCTGGGTGATGGTGGCACACACCTTTAATCCCAGAAGAGGCAGGATAATCTCTGAGTTCGAGGTCAGCCTGAGCTACAGAGATAGTTCCAGGACAGCTAGGGCTGCTAGACAGAGAAACCCTGTCTAGAAAAAATAAAAACAAAGAAAGAACCCCCCCCACCCCTGTTCAATACTCTGCTGATAACATGTCAGGGCTTTGATGGGAATCTAGTGTGATGAGGACAACACGGTGAATGTAAAAATTCAAAGGCTGTGGAACTTTCTGGAAAATTGCTCTCAAACTATCCTTTTATTGGTAGTCTCAACCACAAGCCCTTCCTGTTCTGCCATTCCCATAAATAACATAAAAAAGGCCTAAGACAGGCTGAAAAGGATCTTAGAGAAATGTACTTATAGTAACACTGTAATAGCAGGAAACCATCAATGTCCAGGATAACAGCTATAAAACCCTAATATTAAGAAACTAAAAGAGCAGCCGGGCAGTGGTGGCACACACTTTAATCCCAGCACTCAGGAGGCAGAGGCAGGCGGAGTTCCAGGACAGCTAGGCCTGTTACACAGTGGAACCTGCCTCAAACATAGTGAGTAACACTAAATGAAATGGAAGTCACACTGCACGCTGGTGATGTGTGGTGTGTGGTGCATGGCTGAGGCTGACCTGCATCAATGGCTTGCATCAGGCATTCATACGTAGTCTGAACAAGTTTCCGTGCTCCTTCATCCACATCTCCAACGAAAAAAAGGTCTCATTTAGATCCCCATGATAACCATTTCGATAAAGAGTGATGTCCACTGGAAGGAAAAAGGGCAAAGGTAAGCCAATGAAAAGGATCTGCCTGCACTCTCAGTGAGTGCTGCCTACAGGAAACCCCAAGGGAAACTCGACTGAGCTCACTGTACGGAACAACAGCATGGCTGTGCAGCATAAGGCAGTGGTGAGCTTTTACGCTAGTAATGAGATCCGCTGTGACAGAAGAAACTTACTTAGAGGACAGCTGTGTAAGATAACTAACCAGGTGCGGACACTGAACTGACGACTGCATCCAAGTTCTGAAATTAAACAGACATCCCCAATTATCTCAGCTCACTCTTCCTGGGACACAAGGGGGCAAAGCCAATCTCAAAATCCCACTGGTCTTCCTTCCATCTGTAAGTACTTGCCCGTCTTCATCCCGGACTTAAAAGATTACTACTGTGTCACTACAATAAACTACACGTCTCTCTAGAGAACACACTAAATGAGTATCTTCACACTACAGATTTTGAGGAGCTAACAACACTGCAGAGTAGACAATTCATTCCTCAAAAACGCCATATGCTGTGCACATAACAAAAAGGATAAGGTTTAGCCAGGTGTGGTGGTACATGTCTTTACTCTCACACCGGGAGGCAGAGGGACTCTATGAGTTCAAGACCAGGGAGAGCTACATAGTGAGACCCTGTTGCAAATAATAACAATAATTAAATATTGTAGGAGTATTAGGGCTGAACTCGAACTTATGTCTATAAACAACCTTTAAAAAGTCAGAAACAACTATAATAAAGACAATATTATATTTAATATCTTCTATCTGTCGCCTCTAATTTGACTTTTGCTTCTCTGGACACTAGAAAGACTAATTTCAATTAGTAATTAAAAAAATGCCCTTAGAGGCCTTTAGAGACCGATGATAAAGTGATCCCTGAGTAAATAAAGTCAGGTGTGGAACACATGCCTGTGAGCCCAGCCCTGGGAGAGCAGACACAGGAGGATCCTGGGGATGCACTGGCCAGCTAGTCTAGTTAAACGGTAAGTCCCAGATTAGTGAGAGCCATCAAAAATAAGGGGACAGTGACAGAGGAAAACACTGAAGTTAACCTCTGGTGTCCACACAAGTATGCACACACACATACACGAACACACTCATACAAACGCAAACTTTACATTAGACATTGCAATGTATAAGTTGAATTTTATGCATATATAATACATGCCATGACTATATCTAGGGAAGCCTACATTTTTTAATTTTTATTGTTTGAGTGAGCTAATATATGAATATAATGAAGTGTAGACCAAATCCACCCTCTATTCCTTCCATTCTTCCATTCCCAACTTTATGTGTTAGTTTTAAACACTCCCAAGTCCTCTTAGGTGTTACCTATATGCATATAGGTGTAGGACACCTCCTGCAGTCAGACCATTCCTGACCCCCTCCCCGCCTCACAAACCACAGCTGCGCCTCAGCTAAGGGTTAGACTTCACGAGCCCTCCACACTCCACCCAATGCTTAAATTTTGGCAGGCAAAAGTCGCGTGTTCAGTTACAGGTGCTGTAAATTCCTGTGCCCAAGGCTGCCGTGTCCAGGAAACACTGTTTCCCTGCAGATGTCTACAGACTTGACTCTCAGGCTCTTTCTGCCCTCCTTCTAACATGGTCCCTGAGTCTGGGCAGGGGTAGGGTGAGGGGATGAGGGTGTGATAGAGATGTTCCATGTAGAGCTAAGCACACGTCTCTCTTGTTTCACTGCATATTGGCTACAAATGAGTCTCTCTATTATTAACCCATCTACTACAAAAAGGAGGTTCTCTGGTCAAAGTTGAGAGCTGTACTAACCTGTGGGTATAAAGGTAAAAACCTAGGGTGCCCTTTAATGCTGTGTTCATTTAACAGAATGGTAGTACCCTAATGTCCCCTGGAGCCTATGACTTAGCCAATTACGGCTTGACCCATGAGTTTCTTAAACCAAATCAAAAGTAGCTGGTTATCCCCATAACTTCCATGTTATGATGGCACCGGGGTCATCTTTTGCCAAGCCAGTTGTCACTGGAGTTCACAGTGGGTAAGACTGCCGATTACTTTTTCTCTAGGGAACTTTCTTCACTGATACTTTCAATCCCAAAGGGAAATGTTATTGCAGCTCAAGACATGCAGTGTTTCCAAGACAGCAGAGTATGGGAGTCCAAAGCCACTCCATTTTAAAAAGGCACTTCTGCAGGTTTTCCTTTATAAGGACTTTATAAATTACAACTAAGGGTTTCTCTGAAATCTCTCCTGAAAACCTACCCTGACCTCTTCATAACCATTAGTAAATTTTGGTAGAGGGAAAAATTATATAATAGATACAATATTACTTCTGCACTGTCATCCTTTGCCTACTTACCAATCACATATGAAATACACTGAAGAAATACAGATTGTATAGAACATATAATTTTAGATGTATGCTGAAGGCAACATACAATCAATAAAAATGGATTTCCTGCCATGTGTGGTGGCAGGAAATCCACTAGCACTGAGAGGCAGGGACAGGCAGAATTTTGTGAGTTCAGGGCCAGCCTGATCTACATGGTGAGTTCTAGAAGAGATAGGGCTCTAAAAAGAGACCTTGTCTCAAAATAAAAAACAAAGTGGGGTTCCTTCAATTTTGAGTGACGCTGAGTTTTAAATAGTGGAAAAAAAACAAGTCAAGAAACAGAAACAACCTAACCGACTCCCAAAACTTGTTTCTTTACTCACAATGAAATGTCACAAATATTTCTTACCATTAACAATATCGCTTTCTTGCAAAGGCCGCCTGTCTGGAATCCCATGGCAGATGACTTCATTCACTGAGGTACAACAAGACTTTGGGAAATTATAGTAATTCAGGGAGAAGGATAGCAATTTCTTGCAATGCATGCCTACAGTAAATTAAAATATAGAGAAAATCATTTGGAGTGTACAAAAGGAAAAAAAAATCTGTATATAATTAATCAGATCATAAAATCATAAGAATTTTATCACAGATGCTAGTATAAGAACTAATCTTATTTTATTTTCAAAATAGTGATGGGTGTGTGTGTATGTATACATAAATGTGCACAGCAAACACACACCCAGGCTTTTCTTAGAATTCACAGGAAAGAAACTGGTACTCAGACATACAATGACACCATGCCAGGGCAGTAGATATTATCTTGCCCAGTGTCTAATATGCTATATGGCAATTAAATATACTGTATGCAAACCAGTTTGCTGGTCTCCATGTAAAGGAGAAGCAAATTCACATAATACAAAAAGTGTCATCATATAAAGACTCTGACTTAACCACTACTTGGGAAACATATTCCGTAAAAATAACACATTTTTAATAATTCCCTCTTACATTAAGGCCAACTCCATCCCTATAACAAGAAAATGAATATATGTACAATTAAGAAGTGGTAAAGTACTTCCTGTGAAATTTGATGACGCTTTTGAAATGAATTCTGTGGAACTAGAAAACACTGTGTGAATCTTACACATGATAATCAGAGTGCTGTAGACTCTGTATCCACACAGTGCAGTGGTTTTCAGTTTCACACATCTCTAATGGCTGCACAAGATACTGTTCGTGCAATAGTTCATAATTTTACGAGAGACTCCATTACTTCTAGAGCTCTGCAAATAACCTGCAGTCCCCTGAGACAGAAAATACTGTTCAGAGAAAATAACCACATCCTTCCGGCACTTCCCCTGACGTGGATGTACTCTGCAGTTACCATGTCAGTTTCTATCCCTGAGTAGATGGCCAGCTTCACCACTTGAATAATCTAACACCTCTTCCTCAGTCCCTATAAATGGAAGTGGCAGCAGCACCCACCCACCCACCTCCAGAGGATGCTGGTGATGGCAAATGAGTGACTATGAAGATACCTTCAAGAGCCCTGGCCCTGGGAAGTACTCAAATGCCTACCTGTGACATACTAACACATACAATACTCCCAACCAAAATTCATGTAAGTCTAAATAAAAGACCTACAAGGCCAGCATAATGGTTCAGAGGGTAGAGACATTTCCCACCAGCCTGACAACCTGAGTTCCACCCTCATGAACCACATGGTAAAAAAAAACTGATTTTCACAAGCTTTTTTCTCCCACACACACACAAACACACACAAATCCTACCCCACACAAACTAAACAATGGGTTCTTTTTTTTTAATTTTTAAAACATTTTCATAAACTCAAGGCATATAGTCAAGTTCTTCCAGGAAGGTAGTCACCATTTATAATAACATCATGACTATAACACTATGGAATGTCAGCTTCATCCCCACCTCAAAAGTAATGGCTGATTGGGAGAAATCGTTAAAACCCACTGTCCATGCTACAACTGTTTAACAACTGAGACATACAATGTGTAACTAGTCTACATCTAAAAGACTCTAACAAGCAATCTTTATTTTAAAACAAAAAGATATTACTATGTCACATATATACCACAAATTTTATCTAATCTGTTTATTGCCTTGTTAATAAGATTTTTTTTTTTTTAAGATATGCTGTGGTTTCAATAAGACTCCACAAGCTCATATATTTGAATGCTTAGTCACCAGGGGCTGAACTCCGGCAGAAGGTATGGCCTTGTTAGACAAAGTGTATCAAAGGAGTGGGCTCTTCCTCCCCTACCTGCCTGCCGCCTCCCTCCCTGCCATGATAGTAATGAACTTCCCTTTGAAACGAAGCAAGGCCAAAATAAATGCTCCTTTGTAAGAGCTACTGTGGTCATGGCATGGCATCTCATCACAGCAACACAACACTGACTAAGACAGGATCCTCCTAGCTCATCTGTGTATTGTCTTTTTCCTGTGTGTATGAAAGGAAACTGATTTCTGGTCTAGTTTCTGCAATTTGGTCTGTATTTCAGAGCAGCTGGCATATGTAGTGGTATGGTTTATTATAAGCACTGGATAAGCAATGCTATAAAAGCTGATAAAAGGTTCAGATTTCAGAATAACATGTCTCAAGCACCCTTCGATTTCAGCATCACATACATAGGCATGCCTAAGCATCTGTGGAGGACTTGGTACCTTAACACCTGGCTGGCTACCAAACTGCAGACACTCAAGTCTCCTGTACAGTGTAACAACTGCATATATGCTATCCACATCCTCCCGTATACTTTAAACCATTACTGTATTACTTACATTACACTGCAAATACTCCATATTTACATTAATAGTAGCAAGGAGTAAAAGAACACAAACATGTCTGTTCAAATATAAGTTATTTTTCCCAAATATTTTCAATTGCTGCTTGAGAAATGGCTGAATGCCCAAGATCTGTAGGCATTGTAATAGCTATGGAATGCTTCCCATATTTGAAACAATGCAAAAGTAAGCTTTCAAATTAATAAAATATTTTGAACATTATAAAATGAAGTAAAAAGTCTAATAATTTGAAACTTCTAAAATAAAAAAGGAAAGTCTTACTAAGTGTACAGCGTGATCAATTTCTTCAGTAGTCACACCTGCTTTGATCATCCCAGCAGCAATATCCAATACTTCTCTAGCAAGCTGAAAATAAGTACATTTAAGAAGAAATAAAAACAGATACTCTGCACTCTTTGTTTTATGAAAAACATCAGTCAAGTAAAATCATTTGAGCTGGGCGGTAGTGGTGCACACATTTAGTTCCAGCACTTGGGAGGCAGAGGCAGGCGGACCTCAGAGTTCAAGACCAGCCTGGTCTACATGAGCAAGTTCCAGGACAGCCTCCAAAGCTACACAGGGAAACCCTGTCTCCAAAAACCAATTCAGTAAATATGTTTATGTAAATAAATGAACAATACAAAGCTGATCACAGAAAATGGCAACTACGGATGAATCACTCTTAGTTTTATTCTCAAACAGATGATTTAAGTATAAAAAAATGTTTTGAAAGTAGGTTACGGGATGGCTATTGACAGTTCACATTGTAACATTCTTACAGCTTTATAAACCACAAATCACAGATGCCCTATCTGAACTCTTAACCCTGTTCTACCCATGAAGGGACAACGACTTACCCTACACACAAGTCGCATCCCTTCTATATCTTCAGTTGAGAGTAGTTTAATTTGAGAAGTACCTTTAAGAGCCTGTTCAGATTCAGACATTCCTGGAATGGAAAAAGAGTCAGTAAAACCACAACAAACAGAAAGAACTCAGCACAGCATTACACTGACGACTCAGTTAACTCAGTTAACAGCTGATTCTCCTTATGGACCACACAACACTACTTCACATGGAGAGGAGTCAAGCTAGTTTACTTTTTTAATATTTCCAACACAAAAAGGAAATAAAGGAAGCTGTAAAGAAACTATTTCTAAAACTTCTACTAGGAACCAGTAAATGTTAGCCAGGCATTGTACTCAGATTCACTAAACTATGGGTTTTGACAAGTATAGCACAACTTACAAACTGCTTTTATGGCCATGTCATGAAGCATCTACACACCAGCAACTAATCAACTACCATACTATTCTAAAAGCACAACCTAAGTCACTGTTACTCAAACGACAGCTTACGACTTTTCTTGGGTTAGGTCTGTTTTGTTTTGCTGTTAAAGCTTCCAGTGTACAGGTACTCTGCCTGCACGCCTTGTGGCCTTGGAGGCCAGAAAAGGGCATCTGGTCCCCCGGAACTGAAGTTACAGCAGGATGTGAGCCATCAGGAGGGTGCTGGGAATTGAACCTGGGTCCTCTAGAAGAGCATCCAATGCTCTTAATGGCTGAGTCATCTGTCCAGACTGGTTTATGAGGTTTTCACTAGGCTTTATTTTAACAACCATCGGAAAAGGGAAAAGGAGTAGAAAGTACCATGTTCTGTATTCTGAAGTCCCAGATAAATACTACTGTGAAATACCTGCTTATTACTTGTATGCACACAGATCATGCCATAAAAACATTTCTCACTCAGGGTCATAATTGTAAGTTTGGGAAATACTACCCAAATAATCTTCATTAATGAAATTAGTCTAATTCAACTTTTACATATACTAAAAGAAACAGTCAATTTCAAAATCTTGGAGGAAAAATGTAACAAATTCTCCATCAATCCTGTTTTCCATTTCTGAACTGGAAAATGCCCAAACAAACAGTTTTGCAGTTTTTTATGTATATGTGTGTGCTGGTAAGTGGAGGTCAGGGTAGTGGACGCCTGGAGCAGGACTTACAGGCAGCTGGGTCCTCGTGAAGGACAGGAAGTACTGAGCTCTCGCCAGCCCGCTAAAAAATTTTTTCATTACCATAAATTAAGAAAAGAGTCGTATCAGAAGACAGGGTTATTAATTCAATATTAGAAAAGACTGTCCAGAAAGATAAACCTCATAGTATAGGCAGCAACCACCTTAAGATATAAATCTCAAATCAAACAATGAACATCACAGAATGAGTATTAACTGGCACAACTATTCCCGCAATGCTTGCAGATACAAGTGAAAGAAAGAAAACATAAAAATGTTTTATTTGGTTTTTTTTGTTTGTTTGTTTTCGAGACAGAGTTTCTCTGTATTGCTTTGGATGCTATCCTGAAACTAGCTCTGTAGACCAGGCTAGCCTCAAACTCACAGAGATCCACCTGCCTCTGCCTCCCGAAAGTGCTGGGATTTAAGGCGAGCGCCACCACAGCCAGGTAAAAACATAAAATTTAAAGGGAAGGATAAAAGCTTTATCAATTTCAGATATTACATAGCCACAGAATAAAAGAATCGTCTGATGAGTGAATGAAAATAAGAATTTAGCAAGTTAGCAGTTAAGATGTCAAAATCAAAAACTCTACCTACTATAATACAAACAAGCTAAACTACTAAACAATAAAGTACCCAGAACAAATGTAACAATAAAAGACCTTCAAAAAGAAACCTGAAAGGAGAGTAATACTACAGAAAAATAATCCTATTTTTGGATAGAAGTCTTAGTACTATCTAGGTATCAATTCTTCCAAAATTCATCTGTACATTGAGTTTTGTCTCAACAAACAATACCATCAAGATATTTTGGGAATCAAGACAAACTCATTATAAACTGAATACAGAAAGAGAAACAGGCAAGAATACCCAGGAAATTTCTGAAAAGAAGCAAAGGTGACAACAACAAGGCCTACAAATACAGAAACATTTCCAATGGCTAAGTTTGTCAATGGCGTGTGACTAGACAAACAGGTCAGACACTGAACCAAAGACATGAGACTCAATATAATAATACAAGACACATATTCATACTATATACAAATGCTGAAAGTCTGTCATAATATATGGACAAAAGATTAGTGTTCAGCTGAGGAAAAACATAATTCAGAATGTTAGTATACAAAGAGCATTTTAGGAATCAATTTTGGAAGAAAATCTAATAGTCTGATGGGGAAAGAGGTTAAGAATATGAACAGACATTCAAAAGGAAAGAAAATACAATTTGTAATACATAACAAGATGTCAAACTTTATAATTTAAAAGTGCAAGCTAAAATAGGAATGTACAATTTCTCAACCTTTGAAATGCATGAAGAGCATGCAAGCAGTACTGATAACAAACAATGCTGGTGACAACCGAAGAGAAGCTAAGTTACAGGTTTTCTTTTAAATTTTGGACCACTCCATGAGGCTGTGTGCCACCCTTGCACAGGTATCGTTCAAATTTTAGTGTATGTTCTGTCAGAGCAAGCATGCTCATGTTCTATTTTTTGCTGTTTGCTTACTTGTTTGTATTTGAAGGTTTTGTTTCTGTTTTTCAAGACAGGGTTTCCCTGTGTAGCTTTGTAGCCTGTCCTGGAACTCAATCTGTAGACGAGGCTAGCCTGGAACTCACAGAGATTCGGCTGCCTCTGCCTCCAGAGTGCAGGGATTAAAAGTGTGTGCCACCAGAGCCCAGCTCACTCATGTTTTTTTTTTATGGTAAAACGCTCTGAAATTTCTAGTATTGCAAAATAAAAATGTATAAATCCTTTGATCCAAACCATTACTTTAGACAATTAATCTAAAAAAAAAAAACCCAAAAAACAAAAAAACCTCTTAATTGGGGAAAAAGATGAAAATACAAGAATAGAAACTACAATCAAATTCACAGAAGCAAAACCCTGTAAATAACCTAATCTAACCATGTATTAGTAGAGGCCTGGTTGATAATTACGATACACCCACACAATGAAATTAAAATTATAGAACTGGAGAACTTACATGAGCTCATATAGAATATTTCTAAGATAATAACATATTAAGAGAAACAAAAAGCTGGAAAGGTATATGTGGTGTGTTCATCTGTATGTAAACCAGCACTGGGTCTAATGTGTAGCCACAGAATATCTTGAGAATGATCTTAAACCTTGATAGAGCCAGGCTTCTTTCCACTGCATCATTCTACTCTATTAAAAAGTTATGTTTATTTCTTAAAATAGAAGTTAATACTACATTCAAAAGAGACTAAAGGAATTACATGCTATGCTTCCACAGTATCAATCACTCATACTGTCTTTTCCTTAAATTTATTCACAATGGATTTAGCTAAATTTTAAAACTACATATAAAAACATGATACTATGACCCTGTGCATATTAAGAGAAAAGCAGCTATCTCAGATTATATTCAGCTGTACAACTGTCCATAGGGGCAGCAGACACAGAATCCCACACTCTGAAGGCTGAGACAGGACAACTCCTAAGACAGGAGCTCAGCTTGAACTAGGTAATTAGATCATGTCAACACCAAAACATTTTAAATGTTTTAAATTTATAAATAAACACAGAAATAATATTTTAAAATCTCTGGTATTTATCATTTCTTATTTCTGATATGCAAAACCAGTCAATACCTACTGCAACCTAAATACTATACAAGTTCAAAGGTCAGAGACTAAGTCCACTGACCTGTGTGGCAAATTACTCATCTTGTCTGCATGTCTCACTATCATTATCTATAAAACAGAGAAGACAACAGAACCTACCTCAGAAGTGTTCAAAGTATTAAATGGAGTAACACGTGCAAAGAACTTAGCACAGTGCCTGACACATAGTTAAGCAAAAATAAACATAATTACTATTAAAGCATCACCACAGTCGGGCTCATCAAAACCACCACTAGCACACTACCACTACTACTCCTACTAAGACTACAGCCAGTCTTGAGTGACCACTCACTCAGGCCTTCGCAATCTACTTTTGCAAAAAAAGAAAATCAAAACCTTTCCTCCCATCATTTATAACACAAAACACAGTGTTTTTTCTGAATGTAGACTTTAACAGCCACATAAGCAGTTTTCAGAACTGGAGAGATTCCTAATGGGAAAAAAAAATCTTCATCTAAACGTGGCTTTAAAAAAAGTAAGTTTACATTACATGCCCAGCACTGAAAACTCTATAAAAAGAGCATTCCTTCCTTTGCAGTGATAATCAATCCCACAAAGGGAAAAATGCACAAACAGGTAAGCAGGACTTACCTAAGGGATGGTCAGCGTAGTCTGGCCTCTGAATGTAACTGGGCACTGGCCTTGTGGGCATCTGAAAACAGTAACGAGATCAGTCCGACACCTATTAACTAGTAACAACAAGCCTGGGAAGAAGCCTGAAGAGTGAAGTTCAAGCAAAAGTTTTCAGAAGTTAATTTTTGTTGACATGTTAATATTGTAAGATTCCCATTTCAGTCACTGAAGCTAAGCTTACTTTCTTCTATGTCAGTGTCAAACATGTTTGAGAAAGGAGAGCAGCTAAAGGTACCCATGCTTTAGGATTGGATATGAGGCTGGAGAAATGGCTCAGTTTAGGGAAATGCAGTGAAGGGAATTAGACAGGAGAATGAGCTGTGGGTGAGTGTGATCAAAACACATTATATTCATGCATGAATTTCCCTACAGGAAGGGACTGGAGTGGTACTTAAGCCACCGTCATTAGGATACAATATGTCACATTAAAAACTCATAGAAAAGTAGTATCATACACTACTCTCTCATGACAGCCACAAGAATATTTATCCCAACAGGTGGAGGAGGTGGATGCCTTTAATCCCAGCACTTGGGAGACAGATTCAGACAGATCTCTTTGAGTTCAAGGACAGCCTAGTCCATAGAGTGAGTTCCAGGACAACTAGAGCTACATGGGAAAACCCTGTCTTGAAAAACAGGGAGGAGAGAGAGGGAGAAGGGAGGGAGGGAGGGAAGGCTGGCTTATCCCATTTTTTTTTAATGTATGACATTTTAGTCTTTATATCTAAAATCTGATACACTTATTCCACAATTGCCCTTGTCCTACTAGTCCCAAATAATATATCCTGAGATCTAGAATGTCTGCTGCTCCTTTCTGAAGACAATCCTGCTTTACAAGGAAACTGAAAACTGCTTAGAGACAATGTAATTATTTTACATACTCACCAGTGGATAATGTGGTCTCAGTTTACCAGTGTACCGGTACCCCGCCCAAGGGTCAGTGTTAACATCGCCTTCTACAGTCCAGGAACATACTTCCCGTTTTGCCTTTTCATCTTCTGGGAGACAGACGGACAGATGTGGAAGCAAGGAGAGAAGAAAGAGATGCTTCAGTCATCAGGCTCCTGAGCAGCAGCATTCTTTAATTCTCACTTAGCTGAATACAGAGCAGAGAGCCCAGACACAAAAACCCAACTTAAGCTAACAAAGCATCAGTTTTACTGCTCTGCTCACAAACCTTCCGACTCTGTCTCAGCCTGGGACTGTACACAGTCTCAGACAGAACAGCAGCCAATGGTAAACGTATGGTCTCTACAATGTCAACTCATACGAACTTAACTTTAAATATCAAATATGAGCTAAACCTTCCAATCTGAATTCGGACTTCACAGCTGAATTCTCTGCTCTTACTTAAAAGCAGTAATCCTAAATCACCCCACAGGAAACTTACATTAAAAAAAAAAAAAAAAATTCCAATTTAACCAATCAATGGCTTTTTTTTTTTTTTTAAGTTTTTACCCCCCAAGATTGTTTTTATATGCAATGGTATTTTACCTACATGTATGTCTGTGTTAGGGTACCATATCCCCTGGAACTGGAGTTACAGACAGTTGAGCTGCCATGTAGGTACTGGGGATTGAACCTGGGTCCTCTAGAAGAGCAGTCATTGCTCTTAACCACTGAGCCAACTCCCCAGTCCCCCAAACAACAGCTTTTAAGTGAAGGATTTTATCAATACAAAACTACTTCTGAACCTGAAACAAAAATGGACTCCATTCACTGTCACTAGATTCAAGTATTATTTTAAAAGTTTCAAAATGACAACTGATGCTTGCTTCATGTAAGGCTAGCATGAAGTGGTTTGTCTGAAACAGGATGTATCTCTTTAAACCTAGGATAGAGCAATCAAAATTCAGGCTTTTGCTGGGCACAGGGGTACCCACCTGTCATTCGAGCAGCTGGGAGACTAAGGTAGGACACTCATTAAGTTCAGGTCATTCAGAGAGCTACATCCCTAGACTCCAGGGCTCTCCAGATGGCTCAGTGACTAAAGGAGGCAACTAATCCCCCAAAATATCTTGACTTCCTTCCACACTGGTAGCATGAATTCATGCATATATATGTACAAATACACATAAAACAGTAAGTGCAAATTTAAAAAAAAAAAAAAACATTATGATTCTCTCTCAAAACAAATTCAAAAGGCTTTGCTTTACCATACTCCTAGGGAGTAAGAAAAAGGAAAGGAAAGGAAAGGAAAGGAAAGGAAAGGAAAGGAAAGGAAAGGAAAGGAAAGGAAAGGAAAGGAAAGGAAGCCTTTCAAGTCTCCCTGCTGATCCGCATTCCTGCCCTTCTACAAACAGTACTTCCAAAGGAGAACTGAAGGCAGACCTCAAACAAACACACTAAAGCTACCAAGACAAACAAAGCTGAAACACAGCAAGTCTTTTCTAATCTCTACACAGAATTCACATCTGAAATTTACACCTGAAAATCTAAGTAAGCTAACATTCCAGGATCCATTTAATCCAAGTCCCAAATGTTAGACAAGCAATAGATTTCTAATAACCCTGAAATGAGCTGAGGCTGGCAGCAAAACTTTTTAAAGAACTGTAAAAGCAAAGGATAGTGTACACTATTTTTCAAAAACCACAGTGCAATAGGTGCACATAAGACACCGGCAGTGAACGAGCATAGATATAAGGCCCAAAATACATGACCTGCAAGTTGTACACTCCCACTCAAGGGAGCAAACCAAAGTAGTAAATCTCTTCCTTTACGGCTGGAAACTTTCACTTACAGTATTTCCCACCCACAGACTGCATCCCCCTCCATGGATAACCCAGCACCCCCATTAAGCACAGATACCACTTTATACCACCACAAAAAAAAATATCTTTTTAAAATTGCATTCCTTTTCCTCCAAAGATGGCTTGGCTAACCTCAGATGCTTTGGTAAAGCAATCTAACAAACTTCATTAGACCAATGAACTCATGGAAACAGAGGCAAACGAGTACAAGGCACCAAAATCATTAAGACAGAACGTTTACAGCTACTAACTACACACTACCCACCATCTGTATGGTGGGTATGCATCAGATGGCAATGCTTTATGCAGCAGATCCTTGTCAACTCCCAGGGAACATGGCAGGCTTTCTCAGGTCAGCCACACTGACAGCTACATTCACAGGGTGAGGAGCCGATGCAGAAAGGCTGTCTAAATAACAGCCATACTAGTGTGACTAACAATGGCTAAAAAACAGTAAATAGTTTGTGGGGTAATATAAGACACCCCAAAATCAACAGGGTATGGTAACACATGTCTATAATAAAGCACTTGGGAGGTAAAACAGGGAGGTAAGGGATTTAAAACCATCATTAGCTACAGAGCAACAGAGATCTGGCCAAATAAAATCAAACAGCCCCTCCATTCTCAGCCTACAATATGGTGACACTTCTAGAAAAGACAAGAGGGTGCCAAAAGACACTATGAGGTACTAGCCAAGCTAGATCCACCTACCCTAACAAAGATCTCATGTTTTCATAGTAAATGCATGAAACAAGATTAATCAGATGCAAATAGACATTTTACTACATAATGCCAAAGAATAATCCCAGATGTCAGAATTACAGTTTCAGAACTAAGACTAGTCTTAACACTCGCACAAAAGCTGCATCCAAGGCAAAGGGCTTAAGGACAAGCAATGGTACTTACTTGCTTTCTTATGTAGTAACTTGTGAGTAGCCCAACTTCCTTTAAAGCATTCCTAAAAGAGCAAACAGGGAAATCAGTTTCAGGTCTTCCTTAATCAGAAGGACTTTTAAGGACTGTTACACAGAAGAAAACAGTTATTGGCCTGGCCTGATGGCACATGCCATTAATTCCACCCCTCTGGAGGCAAGGGCCTGCAGGTGGGTTCCAGGTCAGTCAGGACTACACACTGAAAGACTACCTCAAAAAATTAAAAATAAAAGACTAAAGTACAAAGATTTGCAGCAAGATATTTATAAAAAGCCTAAGAAATGACATCAGCCAGGCAGTGGCGGCGCACTCAGGAGGCAGAGCAGGTGGACCTCTGAGTTCAAGGCCAGCCAGGACTACAAAGCTAGTCCTAGGACAGCTAAGGCTGTTACAGAAAAACCCTGTCTCAAAACTCCGCTTCCCCCTCCCCAAAGAAAGAAAGAGAGAAAGGGTGAGGGGAAGGAGGAAGGCCATCCACACAAGCATCAGTTCAGAAAGGGATCAAGGGTAGAGTTATAGTTCAGCAGTCGAGCATTTGCCTGAGCGTGTTGCGCCTTCTATAATGGTCCTACGGCAGCCCTGCCCAAGCCCACCAGTACCGTGTTTGAGCATGACTCCCTAGCTGGTGGGATTATTTGGGACAGCTGCAGAGCCTTTAGGAAGGAACCCTGCTGGAACAAATGGGTCTCTGGAGCTAGCCTTGAGATCTGGTGTCTGGCAGGCTTCCTGACTGCAGATACAATGTGACCAGCTGCCTCAGGCTTGGCCCACCAGCATGCCTCATTGCCATGGACTATAAACCCTCCTTACACTGTAAGCCAAACCAGCCATTCCTCCTCGGTTTCTTCTCCTGGGGAAGTTGGCCAGAGCAATGAAAACTAATACAGTAGCCAACAGAGTTCTCAATGTTTTAACAAAAAAAAAAAAAAAAAAAAAAAAAACAAGTAGTGGGTATAAAAATATTAAGTTTCCTATTAGTTATAAAGAATACTTTGCAAAGAATCAGCTCCCGTTTTTTTTTTTTTTTTTAATGATTCTACCCTATACTCAAAGCAAAGCAAGGACTGTCTGTATTAAAAGCCAGTTCTATGTAGTTTAGGACCTCGTGAATCATTATGAGTGTGAGCAGGAGAGATGGCTTTTGACGCTGACAGCTTGAACAGACACCAAATTCTGTTCCTAGCACCCACATATAAGGAGGCTTACAACTGCCTGTAACTCTTCCAGCTCCAGGGATCCAATACCCTCTTCTGTCCTCTGTGGACACTATATACACATGCACAAACCCACATACACACTTTTGGGGTTTTTTTTGTTGTTGTTGTTTTGTTTTGTTTTGTTTTTTGGCTTTTCGAGACAGGTTTTTCTGTAGTTTGGGAGCCTGTCCTGGAACTAGCTCTGTAGACAAGGCTGGCCTGGAACTCAGAGATCCGCCTGCCTCTGCCTCCTAAGTTCTGAGATTAAATGCATGTGCCACCATCCGCCACCACTGTCTGGCGCGCGCGCGCGCGCGTGCGTGCGTGCGTGCGTGCGTGCGTGCGTGCGTGCGTGCGTGCGTGCGTGTGTGTGTGTTTCCCCCTTTTCTGGAGCTGAGGACTGAGCCCAGGGCCTTGGGCTTAGTGCTCTACCACTGAGCTAAATCCCCAACCCTGAAAGCTGGCCCTTGCAGCCCACATTTTTTTTTAACCTTTGATAAAAATAATCTTAAATTAGAGTACACATCTGGAGAACAACACTGTCAAGTGCTCAAGTCTGTATTGGTTGGTCCCTAGTCTGAAGCCTTTCTGGTATCCACTATTGCTACAATAGACTCATCCTTAGCATTACCTGACCCTCCTTTATCTCTCCCATTGCACAGCTCTGTGCATTTCTATTAGTCTTTATAACTTAAATTATGTGATTAGTCATGTAATATTTGTCTCAAGTGGTAAGAAACCATCTTATATTAACTGCTGAATGCCTTTACTATTGAATGCCTGACGTCTAACCTACTAAGTACTTTACTAACATGAGCTGGTGCCACTTCCCCTAGAATGACATACTTCCAACATTTATGTCAAAAGGCAGACACACACCACCCCCATTTCCTCTGGCTACATTCTAGGGTCTTCAGAAAGCCTGTAATGTCAAACAATGCCATGTCACCAACATGTCTTTTTTTCTAGTATTTATGTGTGTGTCTGTAGTACAGCACATGCAGTAGTGTACACAAAGGCCAGTAGAGAACATGAGAGCCTCAGGAACTGGAATTTTAAGGCAGCTGTAAGTCACCCCATATGAGTTCTGGAAACTGAGCTCTACTCCTTTGTGGGAACAGCAAATGCTCTCAATACTACACCATCTATCTAACTTGCCCCAAAATATGCCTTTACCGCTATGTATTTGGTTTAAATTTTATGTCCAACATTATCACTTATAATTTCTTCCTCATATTTTCATTTGGGTTGGTCAATTCCTTCCAATTATTTTTGCAAAATGTCACATGATATTTTGGATGAGAAACACCCATTGCTGCCTGCGTGTGAGCTATCAAATGACAAAGTCACTGATGGACATAGACAGAAGCAGAGACCGATGAGTAACGGACACGCTCATCTAGTCTAGTGTTTTCTAGTAACCTATGGACTGGAGTTAGTTAGTATTTACTAGTATCCTATGGACTGGAGTTAGTTAGTGTTTACTAGTAACCTATGGACTGGAGTTAGTATTTACTAGTAACCTATGGACTGGAGTTAGTTAGTGTTTACTAGTAACCTATGGACTGGAGTTAGTTAGTATTTACTAGTAACCTATGGACTGGAGTTAGTGTTTACTAGTAACCTATGGACTGGAGTTAGTGTTTACTAGTAACCTATGGACTGGAGTTAGTTAGTATTTACTAGTAACCTATGGACTGGAGTTAGTGTTTACTAGTAACCTATGGACTGGAGTTAGTGTTTACTAGTAACCTATGGACTGGAGTTAGTGTTTACTAGTCACCTATGGACTGGAATTAGTGTTTACTAGTAACCTATGGACTGGAGTTAGTTAGTATTTACTAGTATCCTATGGACTGGAGTTAGTTAGTGTTTACTAGTAACCTATGGACTGGAGTTAGTATTTACTAGTAACCTATGGACTGGAGTTAGTTAGTATTTACTAGTAACCTATGGACTGGAGTTAGTATTTACTAGTAACCTATGGACTGGAGTTAGTTAGTGTTTACTAGTAACCTATGGACTGGAGTTAGTTAGTATTTACTAGTAACCTATGGACTGGAGTTAGTATTTACTAGTAACCTATGGACTGGAGTTAGTGTTTACTAGTAACCTATGGACTGGAGTTAGTGTTTACTAGTCACCTATGGACTGGAATTAGTGTTTACTAGTAACCTATGGACTGGAGTTAGTGTTTACTAGTAACCTATGGACTGGAGTTAGTGTTTACTAGTAACCTATGGACTGGAGTATTTACTAGATATACTGGACTGGAGTTAGTATTTACTAGTAACCTATGGACTGGAGTTAGTTAGTGTTTACTAGTAACCTATGGACTGGAGTTAGTGTTTACTAGTCACCTATGGACTGGAATTAGTGTTTACTAGTAACCTATGGACTGGAGTTAGTGTTTACTAGTAACCTATGGACTGGAGTTAGTGTTTACTAGTAACCTATGGACTGGAGTTAGTGTTTACTAGTAACCTATGGACTGGAGTTAGTGTTTACTAGTAACCTATGGACTGGAGTTAGTGTTTACTAGTAACCTATGGACTGGAGTTGGTAGTCTATCACTGCTGCTCCAGAAGAACTGGCTGACTGGTGGCAACAGCACATCCAAAATATAAACTGGGCACAGTGGTGTGTATGCCTATATCCCACCATAAAAGGCTAAGCCACGATTGCCAGTCTTAGGGGAGGACCCAGCTTAGACTATATAATGAGAATTTGTTTCAAAAAATAAGAATAATTTACCCGAATGTTGTTAAACAATAGTTACTGTCAAATACCTTCTTTACCTTCTTTCAATATATGAGTAATTCTAAAGCAGTTAAGAGCACTTGTAGCAGTTGGGCGTTGGTGGCGCACGCATTTAGTCCCAGCACTCAGGAGACAGAGGATCTCTGTGAGTTTGAGACCAGCCTGGTCTACAGGAGCTAGTTCCAGGTCAGCCTCCAAAACCACAAAGAACCCCTGGGGGGGGGGGGAGTACTTGTTGCTCTTGCAGAGGACCTAAGTTAAGTTCCCTGCACCCACAAGGTGGCTCACAACCATCCTTAACTCCAGTTCCAGGGGATCTGAAGGCTGCAAGCTGCTTCTGACCTCCAAGAACACCAGGCACCTACATGGTACACATACATACATGCAGACACAACAGTCTCTCACACATGATAAATAAATCTAAATGATAAATATGGTAGTAAGAGTCTTGAAATCATTTACCAAACACTAGGCTAGACATTTTACTTGATCTTATTCATCTTCTTCCTTACTCTAAGAATGGTACCACCCATCAGTCCTCTCTTAAAAGTTACAAGATGAGTTAGTTATCCAAGGATACTGGAGCAAAGATTGAAACCCAGGTCTGACTGCATATGCAGTCTCCTTCACTTAGCTACAATCACTGACTTTTAAGTTCTGAAATCCATAAACAATAATCCACCATTTAGTTCCTTCTCAGCTGATCATCTGGCTCAGGGCAAGACAATGAACAGCACAGAACCTTATTAAATCAGAGCAGTTAAGAAACTGAAACTTTAAGTTCCACCATAATTAATAAATGGTAGTAATTAATAGACACTTTTGTCTAGAGTTACCCACCCTTTAAAAAGACAATGTAAGAATGGAAGGAACTCCACTTTCCACTGCAGGCCCATTTCTTCAACTTCCATTTAATGAACTGAAAGGACACTGGTACCATAAGGAACTTCAGAAAACACCAAAGGAGTAACCCTCAGCCCCATCTCAAAAAACAACTCTCACAAGTAAAGAAAATAGGGTACATGTAACTACTGTTAATTTACTAAGAAGAGATGCCTTTTGAGACACTCAGTCATCACAACCTTTGGAAAGGTCAGTTTTAAGAATAATGGGTCTTATTCCATTAAAGGAAGAACTTTTCTTAAAATGAAACAACTCAGACAAAAATATTTTTATGTTTTTAAACATAAAATACAGCATTTTTAAACAATGAGCCATTATTTATAGTTTACTACTCAGGTAAGTACCTTACCTACTCATTTCACCTACCAAAAGCTTTTGGTAGGAACTATCAGTGCCCCCATTTCCAAAAGACAATGAAAGCCAGAAGCTTTATGCAAAGTTACACAGAAGAGGAGCCTCTCTCTGCCTTTCCAGACATTTACTCTTCATTCAAATGTGTTCACCACTTGCTGCATACAAAGTACAGTACAAGGAAATGAGCATTCAGCCATGAAAATGATACCTCACCTTATGATCAAAGACACTGTCTTCTGTTTTCTAACTAATAAGGTAGCTGCAGGTCATTAACATGTTATAAAAAAGTTATGTTGTTATAAATAGGTACTTTTGTAGTTTGGTTCAGTTTGATTCCAACAACAAGCTGGCCAGTATTAGGGAAAAGAAAGAGAGAGGCAGAAGAAGGAAAAAAGAAAAGAAAATCTGAAAAGAACATGTCCAGCCGGGCAGTGGTGGCGCACACATTTAGTTCAAGCACTTGGGAGGCAGAGGCAGGAGGATCTCTGTGAGTTCAAGACCAGCCTGGTCTACAAGAGCTAGTTCCAGGATTAGCTCCAAAGCCACAGAGAAATCCTGTCTTGAAAAACAAAAAAAAAGAAAAAAGAAAGGAAGGAAGGAAGAAAGGAGGGAGGGAGGGAGGGAGGGAGGGAGGGAGGGAGGGAGGGAGGGAGGGAAGAAAGGAACACGCCCAATGGCAAAATAAAAGCCTTAGCCTCAACACTGATGTAAAATGTGTTTAAGAAAAGTTACAGTGGCTTGCCAAGGTCTCTACTGGGGCTGAAAGAACAGCTATGATTTCAGAGAGCAAGTGACATTTGGGTAAGTATAGAGTATTAAGCACAGCCCGTGACTACAGCAAGATAATCGGCTAACCTGAGAAGGGTTACCTAATTTTGTAATGAGAACACCAAAAGCAGCAGTAAGAGTCTCATTACTGAAATAAGCATTATCCAACTGTGGGGAAAATGACATTTATAGGGAAGATATTGCCTGGTTTGATTTGGGTGGTGTGTTTACAAAGTGAAGAATGACAGTGGAAAAATGAATGAACTACACGTGACTCGGTGACAAACTTTACAGAGCAGCTGTGGAAGGTGATAATAGGAATGAAGAAAGACAGCATAAGCCACTCTGAATGTTTGACGGCAGGTCTAGCAGTAATACTAGTACTATGATGATGGGGGTGTCCTCCTGTGTGCTGCGAATATATGTTTCTCTTATTGGTTGATGAATAAAGCTGGTTTAGGCCAGTGGACAGGCAGGATGTAGCCAGGCAGGAAGTATAGGCAGGGCTACCAGACTAGGAGAAGGCTGGGAAGAGGAATGCATAAAGTTGCCAGCAAGACACCATGTAGCTGCCCAAGAAGCAAGAGGTCCAGGCATCAAGGGTAAGCCAAGACCATGTGGAGAAACACAAATTAACAGAAATGGGTTAATAATTAAGAGGGAGCTAGTCAATAAGGAGCCTGAGCCATCAGCCAGTTTATAATGAATATAAGCCTCTGTGTGTTTACTGGGACTAAATGGCTGTGAGAGCAGGCAGGGCAGAACCAACCATCTGTCTACAGTGTACCTACAGACTCCAGCAGAGGCTACATTCTTTCTACCATGAATAAGTCTTGCATATTCTGACAAATATCTGACATTTCTCCAAACTACAACAATATTCTTTATAACAGAAAGTCACCTGTACTTGATGAACAGTTTTTCAAAACCTTTTAAGCATTTATATATATTTTAATTAACATATAATTATATCATTTCCTCCTTCTTTTTCCTCCCTCCAACCCTTCCCATAAACCCTCTTGCTCTTAAATCTGTGTCCTCTCTTTATTTTTAATTGCATGTGTGTTAAACTCTTATCTCAAAAAAGTGAGAAGAAAGGAAGGAAAGAAGGAAGGAAGAAAGGAAAAATAGTGGCTGGGCTGGAGATGGCTCTCAATGATTAAGAGCACTGGCTGCTCTTCCATAGGACCCAGGTTCAATTCCCAGCCCATGGGCTTGCCTTGAACTCACTATGTAAACCAGGTTAGCCTAGTAGAGATCTACCAATCTCTGCCACCCAAGTGCTAGAATTCAAGGTGTGTGCTATTACACCTAGCAACTCCCAACTTTAAACTATATAGACTACATTAATCTACTTAGGTGGTTCACAATTTTCACAGCAAATTTTTGTTTTAAGTCCAGGTCCCACAAAGAACTCAGTGGGTTTAGAATTGGAAAATGTTAAAGCCACAAGAGGCCCTCTACTGGGTTGATAGCCCTAATGCTATTTTTAGATCAAGCAACACTTCTCATACATCGTTTTTGGCAAAATGATAGCAACAAGGTCAAGTATCATGTATATACCCTCTAAAAACAAGACTCATACAACTGTGAGATCTCTTGCAATGACTTATCTACAAATATTAAGGTTTTTAATCATAGGTTTTAATTTCACATTTCTCTTTGCATGTACTTTATATTTGAAAACAGTTTCTGTTGTTTTCATACACTATTGCCACCCCTCCCAAGCGCGCTACCCAACAGGGTTTCTCTGTATAGCCCTGGCCTTCCTGGAACTCAAGAGATCCACCTGCCTCTGCCTCCCAGATTAAAGGCTTGCCACCACCGCCTGGGCACATAACTATTCTTATTCAACTTTATTTATATATCAGTATTAAACTGTAGCGGAATCCTTTAAAAAACAAAACGTCTTACATTGTAGGGCTGCATGGCCTTAATTTCAGTGCAACCTTGTGAAATACAGAAGGAAAACTATTCTCATTCTGTCTGTATAGGGAAGCACTGAAACTCGGGAAGTCACTTCACTTATTCAAGACCTCATAGGAATTATCATACCAAGGCCTTTGGACTATTGATTAACTCCCAGGAACCTATCAGTTTATTATCAAAATATTTACATGCCCCTGGTCAACAAACTCATTCTGGGTCTCGAAATGGAACCGAACACAAATATTCAGTAAGCACACACTTTTGTCAGGGCCCATTCAATGCTGGGTTTGCTCAGGTGCACAAAACTTCCTAAATACATCACAGCCTTAAAGCACAACCATTGAGGGAACTGTCCTTTCCACTCTAACAGAAGTGACTCATCTCTTTACCTCAATTAATAACCCGAGATGCCAACGGAAAAGAATGAATTACACAGACCCCTCTCCACTCCCACACCCAAAGTTGCTTAAATGTCAAAGCACGGTAGTAAAACACAAGGGGAATGAAGCTGAAACTGGCTCCCCTCTTCAGGAGGCTGCGGCCACCCGGAGGCCCCGGCGGGTCGCTTCCGTCTCCGTCCCGGATTGCACCCGCACCCGAGTGAAGCCGCGGGAGCGCGGCCGCGGCGTCCGGACCCGACCCCGGCTCCGGCGGAGGTCGCGGGCCACCGGTTCCCGCGCGTCCCCACGGGTCCCCACCTGCCCACACACCTGGCCGCCCTCCCCGCCGCGGATGCGCGGCCCGAACCCGCCGCAGCTCAGCTCCCGCTCCCGCGAGCGCCGGCGGCCGGCTTCCGAGGCCCGGGCCGCTCCGAGGCCCGAGGGGGAGGCGGCGGGGCCCGGAGGCGGGGGCCCGGAGGGGCGCGGCCTGGGCGGCTACCTGCGAGCAGAAGTACGAGCCCTGGATGCCCAGCTTAATGCAGGTGGGACACTGGAGCTTGGCCTCGCTGCTGCAGCCGTCCGTCTCGCAGACCCGCGTCTCCACCGCCGCCATGCTGCCTGCCTGCCGGAGGAGGAGGAGGAGGAACGGCCGAGGGAGGGGAGACCCAGCCGGGGCGGAGCTCGGCCCGTAAGCCTGGGCGCCGGACGGGGAAGAAGTAGGGCCCGCCCCTACGCTGCGCGCCCCGCCCCCGCCGCGCACGCGCGGCTAGCGCCCCGCCCTCCCGGGCGCGCGGCCAGCGGGCGCCCGGCAGCCCCGTCCTCGCCGCGCACGCGTACTGGCGCCCCGCCCAGCAGCTCGCCGGGCCTCTGGTTGCTCGCCTAACCTAGCTGCTCCTCCGGCACCACGTGGAGTCCGAGGACACCCGGGCACGCCACTTCCGTTGTCTGGACACTTGGGAGACAGGGACAGTGAAATTCCCATACTCGCAGGTGGCTGGGAAGGGCGTGGTTCACCTGGAGATTCTGGGGCAGTAATTCCCTTCTCGGAGTTGAGCTTCTCTGTGGCAGTGCTTGCCTGGAACCTGATCCTCAAAAGAAAAAAAAAAAAAAAAACTCATTCAAAAAATATTAATGGAGGCCAGATAGGACTGAAATCAGCCCTTCCTCAAGCCTTCCTTTCACACCCCGCCATTGAAATAAATAATGCTTGTAACTGTCAGGTTGTTCAATACCAACGATGGGTTCTTTTTTACATTAATCTGATTTTATGGTTTCAGAGAATTCTCCTAATCAAGAAATGTGGCGGTTAAAAAGCTTTTAGAGCTTATCAGATACAAACCTACATCTTTCAACTACACATAATCAGTATGTTCAAGAACGTACTAACTTGTGTTTGTCACTAGAAAAAAGCAAATTGATACTGGATTTGTTATTTTTTTTTACCTTTTCCACCTTAACAGACCAGAAAAGCTCATGTTCTCAATAACTTTTGCTGTATAGCCACTGTATAACTTATAATAAACATGTATACATTTAAGCAAAAAATATCAGTTACTGACTACATACGTGTATGTATATGGCATATGAATGACTACATGCTTCCTAAACTATGGCTCGTGACTTATAATGTGGGGGTCGCAAAATATTTAGCAATATTAAAAGGTTTTTGAAAGCCTATCAACCAAAAGTTAATTCAGAAATAAACGCAAAGTGCATCGCAGGTATCTCCTTAGTATATGCATCGGGATTTTGAACCACTGCCTACACACTGCATTAACTGTGGGTGCTGACACACAGACAGCCCACAGATGCTTCCTCTGGAGACTTCCGTGTGCTGTGAACTACAATGTTTTTTGTTCTTTGTTTTACCATACTTGGTGTTTTGCTCTTAAGCATAATGGTCTCATTACAGAAAACAAGACTTTTTGTATTTTCCTACCATCACCCTTCATCATGTACCAAGTCGGCATATCTTTAGATTGAATGGCCTTTGAGTAGCAGTGCCCCCTATGGTGGTTAGAATCTGCATAGTGAACTGAATGTTTGTTTCTATATATTCCTGTTGGAGTTGTTGACTTGAGTTTCGTTTTTTAAAATTATTCAGTAGAGGGGTTGGAGAGATGGCTCAGAAGTTAAGAGCACTGCCTGCTCTTCCAGAGGTTCTGAGTTCAATTCCTAGCAACCACATGGTGGCTCACAACCATCTATAATGAGATCTGGTGCCCTCATCTGCCCTTCAGGCATACATGCAGACAGACCCTGAATATATAATAAATAAATAAATCTTTTAAAAATTATTCAGTAGATTTGGGCTTGGATTAGACAGAATTTCCAATAATTTCTAAAATAGAACAGATTATACTTCTACCATTTTGTACTATATTTATTCAAAGCGGCATTCTCAGCATTGACAATTATAAATCAATATATTAATCAACTATGAAAAATATGAAATATACTCTATGACCTATAATGTCAAGATTTTTTTTTCCCTAGACAGGGTTTCTCTGTGTAGTCCTTGTCCTGGCTATCCTGGGACTTGCTCTGAAGACCAGGCTAGCCTCAAACTCAGCCTTTCAAGTTTTGAGGTTAAAGGCATGTGCCACAACACCCTACTCAAGATTTCTTTATATAAAATGAATAAGCATGTATGTCTTATTAGTAGTGCAGATTAGCTTTTGTCTTTGATAAAAAGCACTATGTTATAATTATTCTAGAGACTAGAGTGATGGCTCTGCAGTTAAGAGAGCTTACTGGGGTGAGAGGAAGAACTGAGGTTTGAATGTAAAATGAAATAAAAAAATTTTTTTAATGGAAAAAAAACCTTCATACACTGGATCACCCACTTTTAGGTAGATAAATATATCCAAGAAAAATAAAAACATATGTCCATGTAAAGAGAAAGAGAGATTACTGATCTTGCTGCAGAGGACCTGAATTTAGTTTTTAGCATCCAGGTCAGGTAGCTCACAACCACCTGTAACTCTAGCTCCTGGAAATCTCACTTCCTCTTCTAACCTCCATGGTGGTATTGGGGGACCTGTCGCCCAGCTCCCAAATAAATCACACGGAGACGTATTATTACTTATAAATCCCCAGTGTTAGCTTGGTTTATTTCTAGGCAGCTTTTCTTAAATTATCCCGTATACCTTTTGCCTCTGGGCTTTTACCTTTCTCTATTTCTGCATACTTTTACTTCTTACGTTGTGTAGCTGGATGGCTGGTCCCTCAAGTCCTCCTCTCATCCTTTTCTTGTTCCTTGGCCCTCTTCTTTTTGTTCTTCTGTTTAGTTTCTCTGCCTGCCAGCCCCGCCTATCCTTTCTCCTGCCTTGCTATTGGCCATTCAGCTCTTTATTACACCAATCAGATGTTTTAGACAATCAAAGTAACACAGCTTCACAGAGTTAAACAGATGAAACATAAAGGAATACAACACATCTTTGCATCATTAAACAAATATTCCATAGAATACACAAATGTAACACATCTTAATATTCTACATACCATGGTCATCTGTACACATACTTACACAGACACGTACACATAAAGATAAAATAGATTTTAAGTATTTTTTTGATGTTATTTCATACCAAGGAATTGTTTTATTACATTTAGTGTGTGTGTGCGCTGTCTGTTGACCCATGCACACTGTAGCAAGCATTGGGAGGTCAGAGGACAAGTTGCAGAGTCGATCTCACTACCATGTGAGTCCCAGGGATGAAACACACACTGGATGGCTTGGCATCAAGTGCATTTACCAGCTGATCCCAAAACATTAAAAAAAAAAATTTCCTTGTGATTTGTTATCAGTGAATGTCTGATTTGTATACCATTGTATGTACCTCTGTACTTAGGGCAGAAAGGGTAACAACTTGGAAAGATTTATTAAGTTCTGGCATGTATAGATATATTGAGAGGACTAGTGAAATGGATCAGTGGTAAAAGTGCTTGCCCCTCAAACATAACAAGTGAGTTTAATTCCCAGAACATCCGTGAGGGTGGAAAAAAGAAATAACTGCACAAATATAGGCAGACTTTTCTTTCCTGCCCACCAGATAACCCACATAGAGACTCAATTATAAATTGTCAGCCAATAGCTCAGGCTCATTAATAACTAGCTCTTCAAACTATAATTAAACCATTTACATCAATCTACATTCAGCCATGTGGCATTACCTCTCTTTCATCTTGTACCTTCTGTTTCCTCTCCATGGCTCGCTCAATGCCTCTGACTACACACCCTTTCATCCCAGCATTCTCTCTGCCCCTAAAATCCTGCCTAGCTATTGGCCAATCAGCTTTTTATTAACAATGAGAGCAACACATTTATTTACACAATGTGCAGAAGGATTACTCCACAGCACAGAAAGCTGCCCTCTGATTCCCAATGTGCATCCCATGGCCCAAATGCAAACATATACTACAATAATAAATGAAACTTTAAAATATATTTTAACTGCACCATATAATGCAATATAGTTACTTGTTTTTTATACTATATTGTAACTTATTTATGGTCACTAGTACATTTGTCTCATACTTTTGTGACTACATGTATTCTACTGTGTGAATAATTTACTAAACCAAATGCAGCACTAACAATAGAAGTACAGGCTATTTCCAATGGCTGTTTGCTTTAGAAACATCAATAAATGTCTTTTAACTAGAAGTTTGCATGTGTCCTCTTTCACTTGCTAAATCAAAGGGCTCTCTGCAAGTCACCGTATCTTTACACAGTGCCTACAGAACATTTAAGGGAAGACGGTAATTTACAGCGAAGAAACACGTTGTCAAAGTGAAAATCATCAGTAAAGTACAAATTAATTCTGCACATTTTCTTATATGAACCATGAAGAAATTGGGGTATCTTTTCCAGTTTTCCTGCCCAACAATGCATAACCAATCCTAATCAGAAGAAACCCAAACTGGAGAGTCAATAAGGTGTAACTGACCTGTACTCTTCAAAGTTCTCGTATTTCAAGAGACAGAAAGCTATTGGAGACCATCTCCTGCAATACGCAGTTCAAAACATGTAGTTTATGTACAGCCCTGCCACGTTTTATGAGCCTCTTCTTTACGCTGGGCCTTGGCCCTCCTGCAATAACTAATTGCCTGATTGTCTACTTACCACACTGCTTTGCATTCCTGCAGTTTTTATCATGCCGCCCCCCTCCCTCATCCTGAAGCGCCTTTCCCCATTATCTTACCATTATTTTAAGTGGCAAGTCGGGGTTTGCTTTTGTAAAGTGTGTTGTTTCATTTAAGCAGCAAGCCCAGAGCAGAGCAGGAAATGTGGTAGGTTTTTATTCTTACTCCAGAGCACAGTGCCTTCTTCCCACTGGGTGGAGTTCCATCACACATGCTTTGGGGCTGCCTAATTTTCAAAAAATCAGAGGGAAGGAAAGGAAGAAATAGGGAACCAGGTCAGCTGCTCCAGGCCACCAAGTTTCAGGAATGCAGCAAGGCCTGCCTTCATGGAAACACGGGTGTTTTTCAAGGTGGTGAAGGCAGGTAGCCTTCCTAAAGGTTAAGTTCCTGTCATCATTCTTTTGGTAGAAAATATTTACATTACTTCCCCTGCCCTCAGTGGTATCTTAGTGTCACTAATAAAAGAATTTGGAAGTGGACTGAGAACTTTATCAGAGGAGGGAGAGGACAATGCAGGAAAGCTGTAAATGCTGGCAGAAGAGGATGAGAGGCAGCCGCACCATTTTCACGGGAAGATGCTTGACCAGTGTGGGGAGGTGTGGGGGGGGGGCATAAGGAAATGTAACATAAAAAGTTACACACACACACACACACACACACACACACACACACACACACACACATCAGTTAACCCTTTAGGGTTTTGCTGACCTTCCCGGGTTCTAGTTAATATCTCACAGTGTCTACTCTGCTACTTCTAAACCTACTATCAAGTGCTATTGTTACAATAAACAACAATATTTAGATAACATTTATTAAAAACTGATGGAACTAGGGAGATGAGTGTACGTCTTACAGCGCTTAATATTCTTTTGGAAGACAGAAGTTCAGTTCCCCACACCCCCATGAGGTGACTCACAATTGTTTGTAACTCTAGCTCTAAGAGTTCCTGACTGGGGGAAATCAGGGTCCCCTCAGGGGTTCTTAGTCTTATTAATTAAAAATAAAAAGAATTTAACAATTTTAATAAAATGTAAAGGAGAAAAACCTTAGCAGTCAAGATACAAACTTCAACAGCTGTATCCCACAGGTGCTGCAGCTGCCCATATATAGACGGGGAGAGAAGGGGAAAAGCCACGCCATTTAAGCTGACAAGTCAGACATGCGACCTGCAAGCGACTTCGTGGTTGTGGGGTCGGTGGTGCTGCTTTAGAGAAAGCATAAGGAAGCCCAAAATGCTGGAAAATCAAAATCTTAGGGAAAGTAGGTTTCCAAAAGAGATGGAAGAAAAAGAAATCACGCTTTCCTGGAAAATTCTTTTACCCATTGGTTGAGTCTGAATTATTCAGAAAATGGGACAGCTATAAAAGCTAAAGCCAGTAAACTAGCGACGGGACCCTGGGAAGGAAAAGTACCAAATCCGATCTGTCTGTTCTGGATTTCATCTTTGAACGCATCTGCTTCGGTCACGTGGGTTTTCATGGCACTTCGCTAGGAAGTGCCCTCAGCTGCCGCCACCCATCCCACGTGGCCTTGTGTTGAGATCCCACAACCCTGGCAGATCTGTTTTTACACTTCTGTGGTGACTTGTCTGCAGTGGCTGTAAGTGAGCAGTCTCTTCACCAGTTGGCTTAGTCTTAAGGAGCTTCACCTCCTCCATCCTCCACTGTTCTGTCGCATTCAGCCAGACACATGCTTGTGAGGTAATCTGAATCCCAAGCATCGTGGTTTGGTAGAAAGCCGGCAGTAACTCCAGACTGAACTTTTAAAGACTGGGACTTTTAAAGTGATTTATGGTTATTTTGTGGTATTATTAGTTTTGTTTGTTTTGTTTTTTCTTTTTCAAGACAGATTTTCTCTGCGTAGCTTTGAAGCCTGTCCTGGAACTTGCTCTGTAGATCAGGCTGGTCTCGAACTCACAGAGATCCTCTGCCTCCAGAGTGCTGGGATTAAAGGCATGTGCCACCACCACCCAGCAGTGGTATCAACTTTTTAAAAGTCATTTTATGTGTGGTGTTTTGAGCCCACAGAGGTCAGAAAAGGGCATCAGATCCTGTGAAGCTGGAGTTCCAGTGGTTGTAAACTGTGAACTACTAACTTAGGGTTTCTATTGCTGTGCTGAGACACTACGGCCATAGCAACTCTCTCTCTCTCTCTCTCTCTCTCTCTCTCTCTTTATATACAGTGCTCTATCTGCATGTACACCTGCGTGGCAGAAGAGAACATCAGATTCCATTATAGATAGTTGTGAGCGCCACCATATGATATGGTTGGTGGGAATTGAACTCAGCCAGTGCTCTTAACCACTGAGCCATCTCTCCAGCCCCTGACCGCGGCAACTCTTATAAAGGGAAACCTTTAAGTGGAGGAGGACTTACAAGTTCAGTGGTTTGGTCCATTGTCTTCCTGGTGGGACAGGGCAGCATGCAAACAGTCATGGTGTTGGAGAAGGAGCTGAGAGACCTACCTCTTGGTCCTCAGGCAGCAGGAAATGAAGGAACTAGGCATAGTTTGAGCATAGGGAGACCTCAAAGCCCAACCCGCACAGCGACACACTTCCTCCAACAAGGACACACCTCCTAATAATACCACTACCTGGGGGAGGGGGGCATTTTCTGTTCCTCCAACAAGGACACACCTCCTAATAATACCACTACCTGGGGGAGGGGGCATTTTCTTTCAGGCCACCACAACTACCACGTGGGTGCCGAGAACTGAATCTTGATCCTCTGCAAGAATAGCAAGTGCTCTTTAATCCCCGCTCTCGGGGAAGCAGAGGCAGGCGGATCCTGTGAGTTTGAGACCAGCCTGGGCTACAGAGCTAGTTCCAGGACAGCCTCCAAAGCCTCAGAGATACCCTGTCTCAGAAAAAAAAAAAAAAAAAAAAAAAAAAAGAGTAGCAAGTACTGTTAAATCCTGAACCATCTCTCCAGGCCCCCTGATATTAATATTAATATTGAGATCTTGGGGATGAACAAAAAAGAAAATGTTATGAATTTAAAAGCGATGTGTTTGTTATTGAGTCATCAATTGTACTGGTTGGGTTTTGTCAACTTGGCACACACCTCTCCCTACACGAGCCATTTTGTATTCTTTCGCTCTCAAAAAAATTTTGTGTTGGCCAACTCTTCCTGAGTATGGGCTCACCCTGGAGTGTGGTTAATATACCTATTGTCACTCCATTGAAGAAAACCGATGTTCCATTTTCCAAAAGCTATCAAATGCAAGCAGCTTCTAGTTAAGATTTGGGCCTTTGTGCCTACTTCCTCTTCCCAGTGCTGGGATTTTTTTCTGGTTTGAATTTGGGCAGATCTTGTGCATGATGTCACTGTAAGGATTCAGGCACTATGCTGGCCTCCCCCCCTCCCCTCCCCCCCCCCCCCCCCCCCCCCCCCCACCCCACACACACCCACCCCCCCCCCGTCACCTGGCAGCGTGCATTCAGGCAGTACCCTGGCCAGCCCAGGGTCCTATGTGACACTACATGCAGGTACAAAGGATCCTTTAAGAGGAAAACTCCACCCCCTTCCATTCTCTTTCCTGCTGTGCCTCTGAAGGGGCAGATAGGGCTCCTCCTGTCTCTCTCTCTTCTCTCTCCCTCCTTTCTCTTCATTCCTCCTTCCCTCCCCCTTTCTAATAAAGCATCTCACTTCAGCTCTATCTGCCTGGCATGCTTGTCCCCACACTGAGGTCACCCTGGAGAAATACTGTAACAGTCAGTCTTTGTAAGTTCATATGTGGATCAGTACTGTTGCATCTGAACAGGATTATTTGGGGGGGGGGGAGGTTCGAGACAGGGTTTCTCTGTCTAACAGTACTGTCCTGGCTGTCCTGGAACTCACTCTGTAATCCAGGCTGGCCTTGAACTCACAGAGATCTGCCTGTCTCTGCCTCCCAAGTGCTGGTAGTAAAGGCACGAAAAAACCCCACCTGCCTCTCTGGTTTGTAACAATCTTTCTGCTTCTTCCCTGAGTCTTTGAGGGAGGGTGTTATAGGGACATCTTATTTAGGGCTGAGTGCTGCAAAGGGTCTCAGTTTCTGCACTCTGTCCAGTTGTGAGGTCTCTGTGTGTGGTGGCTTGAATGAGATTGTATGCCATAGGCTCATAGATGTCCATGCTTGGTTCCCAGGTAGTGAACTGTTGGGAAGCATTATGAGGTATGACCTTGGTGGAATAAATGTGTCTTTGTTGAAGGTGTGTCACTTGGGGTGGCTTTGAGGTTTCTCTCTAACATCTCTAGCTCTAGGTCTGTCCCCTGCCCAAGATAGGGATGTAAAGCTCCCAGCTACTCTCCAGGATCATGCCTGTCTGATTCCCACCATGATGATATTGGACTAAGCCTCTGAAACTGTAAACCAGCCCCCAATGTAAATGTTCTCCTTGGTTACAACTTCACAGCAATAGGACATTGACAAAGACCCTGTGTTAATTACCATCCACTGCAAGACGCTTCTCTGATGAGGGTTCACTGATTCACTATTAGTATAGCAATATGTTGTTAGGAGCCATTTTATTGCTTTGTCCATTTAGCGGTATTAATTGTAGTAGGTTTTCCCCATGGAGTCTATGACCTACCCGGTTTCAGGCCTGTTCTGATTACCAGTGTCAGGTAGGAGTTCTGTTTCATGGAGTAAGCCTTAAATCTAATCAAATGTAGTTCGCTACTCCCATAACATGTGTGCCACAACTGCCCCAGTGGGTACACATTGCAGGCAGGTTGCTGTAGCTTGCAGGAGTCGTAGCTAGGTGAGACCAATGATTACTTTTCTCCTCTAGTAGCGTGTATACCACCTCCAGCACTGTGAACACACATCATTAGGGGTGAAGCTTCAAATTGAACAGCAGCTCAACTTCTCTGCATTTGAAGACATTGTGTGTGTGTGTGTGTGTGTGTGGTGGCTTCAGCAACAGGGTCTTACTGTGTCAGGTTGTACAGGATAGCATTATCATTAGCCTGTAATGTTTCAGGGGTGTAATGGGATAGCTTTGGCTATCAACTCAAAAAGATATAACCCAAGCTGGATGGTGGTGGCCCATGCCTTTAATCCCAGCACTAGGGAAGTGGAGGCAGGTGCATCTCTGTGAGTTTGAGGCCAGCCTGGTCGACAAAGAAAGTTTCAGGACAGCCAGAGCTATTACACAGCAAAAGCCTGTCTCAGGAAAAAAAAAATTTTTTTTTTTAGTGTCTAAAGCAGGGTTATGGACTCACAAACCAAATAAACTCATGCAACAGTTGCCTTTACATTTCTCAAAAAAAACAGGCTTCTTTCTACAATTCAGCCTTAAAATTAACTGACTTGAATTTTGTGTTAAGTGCAACTCTGTCATCTGAAACGCAACAGTGAAGATAAACCTCAGCCAAGCACGGCAAAGTTTAATTGAAAATATGCTCACGCATCTGGCTTCCTTCAATACCATCAATCAAGCAAATTAAAATAACAAGTTAGCATCATCTGGTCCCCTATGAGGATAGCAAGAGGCACCCAGGACTTGCTTCCTCTTCACTGACACAGTCTACAAGGTATTACAACACGATTCCAAGATTGATTGCACACTAGCTGAACTAAAAGTAATTTTTCAAGTGTGTTTGCAGCTGAGGTAAGAAATCAGCTCTGCTCTGGTTTTCTGTCTTGAGTGCTTGTGATAAAGATGAGAAACCGGGATTAGGCAAGTATGCATGAAATGTGGAATATTTGACACACACATTTTAAATCTGGAAGACAACTCTAGGGGGAGGCACTGCTAGGAGGTGGACCTCACTACCCAGAATCCATTTGTATATATTCACAGCAATGTTTTCCACAGAGAGGCCTGGGCAAGAGGCGGGAAGAAGCACAGTGCCCACCCTTTCATACTTCCGACATGGCTACAAACTGCATTAAGGGTTTGTTATGTCTTCCAGGTAGACAGGATAGATAACTACGCAACATTGAGTCAGTTTGGAAATAAAAGACAAGCATCTATTTGGCTTAGACATTTACAAGCTTCCCAGATTCCTCCGGCCACAGCCCCACACTGTGTGGTAGTGCCGGGCTTGCTGAGTTCTGTAGCTTCCTTGCTTAGCAAAGCGGTCCCCTTCCATCATCACTTCCTGGCTAGTGTTTGCACAGCTTTACACCACTTTACATCTTTCCAAAGAACACACACGGCGTAGCGTGTAAATTAGGAATTTTATAGTAGGCATTCATAGGCACTGATTTATAGCCTTATTTATAGCTTTATTCTGGGCATGTCTGAAAGCAGTGCAAGAGTCGAGATCCGTGGGGGTGGGGCTGGCAAAGAGGGCTGGAAGGAGAGGTCAAGCGTGCTACCAAGGTCAGGATGCCTTTGTGAGAACGAGACTTCATCCAGCTGAGAGTACAGCTGCTCTTGCGAGAGAGAATGGGCTTGGTGGCGATGCAATGCTATTTAATCAGATGCTCTCAGTAATTCAAAAGCTAGCAACATGCAGCCTTGGACTGCACAAGCCATGTACCTGGCTTTGTTTCAGTCCAGCCTCATCAACATCACGATGAATAATTCAATTAGAGCTCCTTCTCGGTCTTGCAGTAAAATTATTTCTCTTCAAAGCGCTTGCTACATTTAGGCAAGTTCCTTTTCAATAATAGTCTTTGTAACAGGAATATCTGTGATGCATTTCCAGAGACTCCCAAGTGCTTCTGCGTTCATTACTGTTGAGTCCATGCATTCTGATTTTTATGAAGATGAGTACCATTGGATTCTAAGCCCTAGCATCATTTTTTTTTTTTAATTTAAACCATTGGCATTATTTATATGTACTTGATCCTGCATTTCTATCAGCTAAATAGGACAAGATGACAGAATGCTTTTTGCAAAACTCTGATAAGTCCAATATTAATGAAACAGCCTTCTTAAGGCTTCTATGCTTCTTGAAAAGAAATCAAAAGAAATGTCCCTGAACACAATGGTGACATACTCTTGACAGTCTGGTATGGTAACAGTGAATGAAAATATTTATAAAAATCAAATCACCGTCTCCTCTTTCTCAAGGGAAGAAGGTGTTTGATGAATTTATGACTTATTAGCAGAGCCTTCCTGTTAACACTGTCGGCAACAGGCAAAGACTGAGACAGCGGATGGTTCCGTGGGGGGAGACCCCTGCCTTAACTGAGGAGGTGGATAGCTGTCTCAGCTCAGAAAAGCAAGCAGCATCGTCTACTGGAAAGGGATGCCTGGGAGATAAGCGGAGACCGCTAGCCTGTGGGATTCACAAAACAGAATGTCTGTGTTCCCCAATTTTGAGAGCGGTTAGGGTATCAAAACCCGGCTGTCTGTGCTATGCTGGTGACAGCCGTGGTGCCTCGAAAGGTTGAACCACTCAGCGCGTTGACTCTGAAGGACTGAGTATGTATTAGTTTGCTAACAAAACACTACCGACTGGGGTGCTTAAACAACACACACTTACTTCACACAGGTTTAGATGCTAGGAATCCACAATTATGGTGTTAGCAGGTTCGGTTTCTTTTGAGGCCTTCCCCTTTTTGGCTGGTAGCTAACTGTCCTCTGGCTGGGTCCTTGTGTAGGTATTCCTCAGTGAGCACTGGCTACGTCTGAATCTCTTTATAAGGGAACCAGGAATATGAGATGAACGTCTGTTTCTAGGACCTTGTCTTACCTTCCCTTACTTCTTTGAAAGCCGTGTATTTAAATGCAGCCATACGGTGAGGTGCTGGAGATTAAGGATTGAGTGTATGCATTTCAGTGCAACACAGCCTGCAACACTAGAAGATTAGATAGATCTACCAGAATCTGGACCCAGCAAATCTGCAAGTTGTTCTCATCTCCCGGTAGACAAACTGTACTATTCAGACAATGTACTGGAAGATCCAAGGTAAGATTCCCTAGCATCTTTTCCAGCATACAATATGCTTACTCATATAGCTGCAGATACGGAGCAGAAAGAGCACATTAATGGTACAATCCAGTCCTCTTTAGTGGAGACTTGTGAGCATTTACAGTGTTTCCTTCCCAGAGTTTATGTCAAAGTTGTTGAAGGCATTTCAGTGTCTACAACATTTTTATAATTGCAACATCTCTATTTGTCAACAAATTATTATATTATTCAAGAAGGGAGTATTTTTATCTTATATGTATTGGTTTACACTAACTGCTATAGAAGTCTTTTGTGGTGCTATATTATTAATGATCTAATGAAGCCACTGGAGAATCAGTTTGCAAAGCCAGCCACACTAGTTAGCTATAGAAACCATGCAGTGGTGGCACACATCTTTAATCCCAGAACCCAGGATTAAGAGGTAGACAGATCTCTGTTAGTTCAAGGCCACCCAGGGCTACATGAGGTAGTCTAAAAGGGTGAATCAGAGCTCGAGCCTTTAATCCCAGAGTTTGAGAAGTATAAAAGGGAGAGGCATCTGTCTCAGGAGTCTCTAGCCACGTTGAGGAGAGCATAGCAGCCTGAGTGAACTTCACTGAGAAGTGAAGTCGGAAGCAGTCTGAGAATTGCCCTTTGGTTTGAGCATAGGTAGAGAGGTAAGAGCCAGCGGCCAGCTGCTTTGCTTTTCTGATCTTCAGCTTGAAGCTTGAACTCAAATACCAGTCTCTGAAGTTTTTATTTTTCATGTTACAGCCGTCAAATCTCAGTGCTTTAAATTCTGTGCCAAGCATGGTGATGGACACCTTTAAGCCCAGCACTTGGGAAGCAGAGACCAGTGGAACTCTACGAGTTCAAGACCAGCTTGGTCTACATAATGAGTTCCAGGGCTACATAATAGAAAGACTCTGTCTCAAAAAATAATAAACACTTTTTAAGAATTAATTTCTGCTTTACTTAAAGACCAGTAGATATTCCTGCTTGAGTAGTTCTTCTGGGCAGAGCTTTAAAGTATTATTTAGAAAAGCAGGCATTTTGAATTTTATGGAGTTGAAATTTTTTTTCTTCAAGATAGGGTTTCTCCAGCAGGGCAGTAGTGGTGCACTCCTTTAATCCAAGCACTTGGGAGGCAGAGGCAGACGGATCTCTGTGAGTTCAAGGCTAGCCTGATCTATAACACTACACAAGGAAACTCTGTCTCAGGGAAAAAAAAAAAAAAAAAAAAAAAAAACGACAGGGTTTCTCTGTGTAGCCCTGGCTGTCCTCAGACTCATTCTACAGACCGGGCTGACCTTAAATTACAGAGATCTGCCTGCCTCTGCCTCCAGAGTTCTGGGATTAAAGGCTTGTGCTCCCTCAACCTGGTTTGGAATTGCAGTCTTAAATCTGATAGACTATAAAGTTTCTGTGTAAAAATAGAGCATACATAAGCAAATCACATCCTTGACTGGAAGGTAAAGCTCATGAGTCTTATACCCATAGATTAGAACCAATACTTCTCCTACTTAGACCCTAAGAGAAACTTGTGATGAGTCTCTCAGGTCTCATTTTTTCTATTTAAAATAAAAAAAAAAATGAGAAGAGTCTGAATGTAGCTCGGCAGCAGGGTGCTTGCCTAGCACATGTGAGGCCCTGGATTTTGTTCCCAGTATCAGAATAAAGAAAAAGAAAACCAAAACCAATAATATTAAATGTACAGTGAAAGAACTATTGTAAAGCACCAAGCACGTAATCTGGCATATAGCACATGCTCAATAAATAAATACTCATTTGCCTTGAGCTATGTCATCAGCAGTAGCAATAGGTAGCCTATTCTACCCCACCCCACCCTCCTTTCGGGGAGTAAAAGCCCTTGGCTTCCTCTGGGACAGTCCCCACTGAGAAAACACTCCCCAGTTACACCTGGACACAGCCAACATGGACTTGGAGTCTGGTGTTCTCTTACCCCCCATTCTCTCTCTCTCACACACACACACAACACACACCACACACACATACACACACACACACACACACACACACACAGCTCCAACAGAGATTTCTTGACGTTTGCTTGCATTAGAAATGCAGTGGTTAAAAGCTAGGGGTTTCGAGACAGTACAACATGATCCTGGAAGCATTGATCCATGCTAATCAGCTTGCCCTCCCTGCCTTTGAAATGGGAATATCATTTGGAAGGTTGAAGAGACCATTCTGTAGAAGCCATTATTTTCGTAATTATCATTATCGTGTCCACAGAGTCAACTACAAAACAGCCCCTTGTGAGAAGGGCTTGGGAAAACTTGAAAGCCCCCAACCCCAGCCACAATTTAGTTTGGCGACAAGTGTGTGATCTAGGGGTAACCGCTCTGCTTACCAGAAGTGGCCAGAGTGAAGCAAACACATCAGTATTCTCTCTTTGAAAGCTGAGTAGATAACACAAAGGAAGCCAGCGGTTTGCTGAGTAGAGTTCATAAAGTGAAAAGAACAAAGCCAGAGGAAAGGCAGTGATCAGAGGCTACAGGACAATGAAAGTCAAGAGTAGTCAGAAACTATGAATGGCCAGAGTTAAGAAAGACAATGGACAGAAGCCAGTTCCCTGTGCAGCAGCAGGAACAGCAGCTATAGAGAGTAGCTGAGTTGCCAGAATAGTATAGGATGGCATCAGGGACTCACAGCAGCAAGAGGCCACATGGTAAAGACTGGTAACGATTCGAATGATCTTCGGGATTGGCCCCAGTTGGGGAAGAGACAAGCTCTAATACAGACACTTGTCTTCTTTTTTCCTGGACAAATAAGATTCTCCTATCGTGTGTCTAAGGATTGTGATTTAAAAGATCCTGCCACTGCAGCTCCTGTGATTCATTTAAAACTCAGAAGTGAGCTTGGCTCTTTTTTTTTTTTTTTTTTAACTGGTAACATGAATTGAGAGAACTTGAACTTCTCCACCTCAATGTACTTTTTAGTCCCGCCCACTCTCTGATTCTACCAGATCTGTGGGGATTTAACTTGATTCATTCTTAGAGTCTGACTGAAGCCTTTCCAGGACCACTCACTGTCCTGGCCTCATGCATTACCCTCAATGAGATGGGTAACAAAAAGCCCCAGTGGTCACTGGTCATCTTTTCTCAGCCCTGGTCATGCTCTGTTCATGTCATCCTTCAGGACCAGTGAATCTTAACTGTGTCCGTTGAAAGAGCAAGGATGCAGGGAAGGGGCGGGGGAGGTAAGAAGAGCAGTTCTTGCAAGCAGAATATAGAAAATCACAAAGAATGGATGTTGACATGGGTTGGAAAGATCAGGAATTATGAGAACAAGAAAGGTTACTATGGTGATGGGGCTAGTGGTTATATGCTAAGCTGAGCTTGTTAAATAGGGCTAGTAACTGAATCATCAAACCTTTGTGGAATAACTGAAGTTTCTCCCAGGTCTTGGCCCACAACAAGGAAATAGGGCCCCCAACCCTGGAACAAATGGTTCCAGATGAACGGTCCTTTCTGGGTCACACCTGGCCAACGGACAGTCTGGGGACTTTCCAAGTCATTCTGTGTTTTTTCCTTCAAAGAAGGGTGACCTCTCAAACATGAGGTCATACTTTGTAATCAATCACCATGTGCCCCATGCATGTATGCTAATTTGCGGTTTTTCTCTATAAAAAGAGCCTGGAACCTTTGAGGGGGTGTGCAGCTTTCCCGAGATTGCTGACATCCGAGTGCGCACTCGTTCAATAAACACCTCTTACTTGTTGCATCTCCTGGTTTTAGTGTTTGTGTTGCGGGGGCTCTCCCATTGATCCATCAGGACCCCGAAATTAGGGTCTCACACTGTACCTGGTTGGCTACATAGATACTTTTGTCATGGTTGAGGATTCCATGCTTGGGATTTCACTGGCCTGGACCATCCCTTGTTTCAGTCTGTGCCCCCCACTCCTAGGGCTGATGATAAAGTGCAGGGCTTCCCGTGTATAAGGCAAGAGCTCTACCACTGAGCTCCACCCCCAGACCCTGTAATCAGTCTCACTCACACTCACTAGAAATATTGTGTGAAAGCATCATTTGAGTCTCAAAGCCCAAAACTCAAGTCTTGCTGACCCACGTTGATTTTTTTTATGACTACAACTTTCTCTGAGTTACTTGTTTCCACCCTCCCTCTCTCTCCTCTACTGAAGTTTGCCTTTGAAATAAGAGTCACAAGGTTTTCTGTGGGATCTCTGCAAAATCGGGCTGCAGAGTAATGATCTGCGTGGGACAAGAAGAAAGTCTGGTTCAACAGGACTCAGTAGCCAGTGTTGATTCAAACTGGCTGATACTGGGCAGTTTATTTTTGACATATTTAAGTACAGTACAATTGTGGGGGGGGAGAAGTTTCCTGGTGACAATTTATCACAGTAATGCTTAAGGAATGACTACATCGAAACTCTTTGGCGAAGTACATGTGACTTCTTCTAAGAACAGGTTCTATGGCTTAAGGGCCCAGGGAAGGATCTAGAAGGGTTGGTCTTCATAGAGGTCTGTTAAGGGAACTCGATCAGTTTAGCCTATGACTTTTAAGGTAACTAGCCCTATGCACATGTTTTCTCTGAATACATGACCAGATAAAACTAAGGGGGGTTGTGTTCCCTCTCTCTTGGTGTGGTTGGAGCCTGAGCAAGCAGGGAGAAACGGTTGGTCCTCTTCACACTTGGGCAGAATGACTGGACTGGAGGACCGCAGCCGGATCAGCGGTGGCCTCTGCTTTGTTCTGTATCGTGAGTTTGTTTCTCCATTACACCCCTTAATATATCGTTAAATAGACTTTTGTGGGTTCACACTACAGAGGTCATCAAGCTACAAAGCATATGTGACATCTTCCCTAAGAATGGGTTCTTTGTTTGGTGTTTGATTGTTTGTTTGACATTGGGTTTTACTGTGTAACCCTGGCTGTCTTGGAACTTACTCTGTATACCAGGCTGGACTTGAACTTACTGAGATCCATCTGCTTTTGCCTCCTAAGTGCTGAGATTAAAGGCATGCATCACCATGGTCCAGCATCAGATTCAACTACTATGTCCAGAATCCAGAATCTGAATATTTATTGCTAATTTATCTTTCTTTTGAAAAATAATTTTTTATTGATTCATTTCCCATCTTTCCATATATGCCCTCAACCATTGTTAGTACCCCCACCACACCACACCACACTACACCAAAAGAAAATAAAACCAGGCTTTGGTGGCACATGCATTTAATCCCAGCATTTAAGAGGCAGAGGCAGGCAAATCTCTGAGTTTGAGACAGCATGATCTAGAGTGAGTTCCTGGGCAGCCAGGGCTGTTACACAGAGACACGTTGTGTTGAAAATGAACAAGAAAGAGGGAGAGAGAGAGAGGATTAAAATGAAATAAAAAATCATTTGCCCATCCTTCTGGGCAACAATCTGCTCCTCTGTCAATCACAGCCTTCTCTTGTAGCATCACAGCTATCACATCTCCAGTTCCACTGGACACGATGTTTTCCCCCCTCTCCATCACATGCTCATTTGTCGTAGTGGCATTGGAAGCTTCCCCATGTCACATGGTACACCCTTTTTCCAAACAGTTTTACTTGCAAATGTTCATTGGAATGAGTTGTTGGTCAGATTCAGGCGTCTGGTTTCTGCTACACCATCAATACCGGATCCTCTGAGATTCTCTAGGATATCCTGCTGTTGCCTTGAGTCGTGGGGACCCTGCCACTATGGTTCCCCAGAACTGGGTCCTTCACACGCATTAGCAGCTCATAGATGGGGTAGCTTTTGGCTTTGGCCAACTAAGACCATGGATCTGAGCCTGAGTGGTAGCTGAGTTGATCAGCCTGGGTCTCCACTGGGCCTCTCCTCTCCCTCAGTGGAGGTATGGGACCAGCTGTCCCTTGCCCATGCTATCAGTGGCTGGGCCATCCTATCCCTGTACTTAGACATCAGTATGGCTTCAAGTAGAGCCCAGACCATCTGCATGGCCTCTTTTGTGGTCACAAGGGCCACAGGCATCAACACTGGCCCTACCTGTAGTAGGACCACAGACCCAGACATGACCCTCTGGGGCAGCCTGGTCCAGACATCACCATGGCCTCAGGTGGCAGCACAGGCCACTTAGATCAATATGGCCTTCAGATGTCAACATGGCTTTAGGTAACGGTGCAGCCTGTTCCTCATGGCATTTTCTCTGAAGTTCCACCTCTCTCCAGTGTGCAATAATGCTGTTTCTCTGTCTTCCCATCTCTCCACACACACTCTCTTCCCATCTCTCCACACACACTCTATCATCTTCCCATCTCTCCACACACACTCTCTCTTCCCATCTCTCCACACACACTCTATCATCTTCCCATCTCTCCACACACACTCTATCATCTTCCCATCTCTCCACACACACTCTATCATCTTCCCATCTCTCCACACATACTCTCTCTTTCCATCTCTCCACACACACTCTATCATCTTCCCATCCTCTCCACACACACTCTATCATCTTCCCATCTCTCCACACACACTCTATCATCTTCCCATCTCTCCACACACACTCTATCATCTTCCCATCTCTCCACACATACTCTCTCTTCCCATCTCTCCACACACACTCTATCATCTTCCCATCTCTCCACACACATTCTCTCTTCCCATCTCTCCACACACACTCTATCATCTTCCCATCTCTCCACACACACTCTATCATCTTCCCATCTCTCCAGCATTCTCTCCACACACACTCTATCATCTTCCCATCTCTCCACACACACTCTATCATCTTCCCATCTCTCCACACACACTCTATCATCTTCCCATCTCTCCACACACACTCTATCATCTTCCCATCTCTCCACACACACTCTATCATCTTCCCATCTCTCCACACACACTCTATCATCTTCCCATCTCTCCACACACACTCTATCATCTTCCCATCTCTCCACACACACTCTATCATCTTCCCATCTCTCCACACACACTCTATCATCTTCCCATCTCTCCACACACACTCTATCATCTTCCCATCTCTCCACACACACTCTATCATCTTCCCATCTCTCCACACACACTCTCTCTTCCCATCTCTCCACACACACTCTATCTTCCCATCTTTCTACCCATACTTGTTCATTGTACTGCCCCCTCCTCCCCGTCTCAAGAGCTGGGGTAGGTGCTTGGGTGTTGTCTTCCAGACCACCCAGGCCAGCAGGGTTTAATTTATCTTTCTTAAGGCTTGATCTCTGATCACAGTATTATTTTAGCAATCTTATTACTAATGTTTGTCTATTCAAACCAATAATGATTTAAAAAAAAACCCTATTTAAATCAGTATCGATTTAAAAACCTGACACAGTCCACTCACATACTGTGGGAATAGAGTTCAATACATTATAGGGATGTCTTTAAGCTAGCAGGGCTCAAAAGACAAAGTGTAGTTTGAGAAACAGAATTATTCATATCCAACATTTCCAATAGCTGAATAGCTTCCAATGGCATTGATACATGCCTTTTTGTAATGAAGACACAGCAGTTTTCTGTGTCTGGTCATAGATGTTCCCAACCACAAGATATTCTCTCTGTCTCTCTCTCTCTCTCTCTCTCTCTCTCTCTCTCTCTCTCTCTCATTAACATAATGTGCTTGCTGTTTTAACTTCCCCTGCTTATAGGCCCCCAACATTACCTTTACTCAGCATTTGTCTTTCAGTTTTGCCTGTGCTACCAGATGAATGCCTCCCAAAGAAAGATGATGCTCATCACACTAGCTAGATAGAATGATACCCACTGTACAGCATCATCATGAAAGAGTAACTGAACTGGACAGTGGTGGTGCATGCCTTTAGTCCGAGCACTCTGTGAGTTCTAGGTGAGCCCAGTCTACAGAGCAAGCAAGTTCCAGGTAATGACCTTTGTTAATATAAACTTTTAGATAAAGAGACTGGGTAGCTTCATGCAAAAAGAGAATATATGTAACACTCTAAAGAGCTGAACTGTTATGAGATTGTATGGGCAGATGAACATCTTAAGGCTCAGCTTGCTCATTGTTACAACCAAAAGTAGAATACGTAGAGGAAGGGAGGATGGCTCAGTCAATAATTCTTGAGGAAGCATAAGGAACTGAGTTAGAATCCTAGCTTCCAGTACTGGGAGGCAGAGAAAGGAGGATCCATCCCTAATGCTTCCTGGCTAGGCAGTCTAGACCAGTCTATGAGGTCCTGGTCTCTGAGAGACACTGTCTCCAAAGGGGGAGAGCAGTTAAGAAAGACACTGAACATGCTGATCTCTAGCGTGCATGTGTATGTATACACACACACACAGTGAGAGAGAGAGAGAGAGAGAGAGAGAGAGAGAGAGATCCTTTGTACCTTTGTAGTAAAATTCCACACTAATTGACAAAATCCAATGGCCTCTATTAGACAATGTTTAGAGCCCAAATGGGTAGATTTCCCACACTCTGGACTAGTCTTCAATAAGAACATATACAACATTGAAAGCTGTAAATACAAAGTAAGATCATGCTTCCCACCTATATCTAATTATGACAGGACTTCCAAGATTCCAAAGATGACCTCTGACCTCATGTAGAGGTCAAAGGACAATGTGGGAGTCAGTTCCCTCCTGCCACCATGTGGGTTCTGGGGACTGAATTCAGGTTGTCAGGCCTGGCAGCCTTTACCTGATAAGCCATTTTGCCACTCTCAAGAAATTTTGAAAAAACTCCATCTCCCTCCCAAGCTCCCCCCTCCCATAACCCCCCACTCCACATGTATGGTGATGCCTTCCAGGCGAGGTCATCTAAATCTGCCAAGTTATTTGGAGTAGGGACTAGGACTTCTCTCCTGCCTCTAGGTTAAGGGAGTATCCCTCCATGGGGAATGTGCTCCCAAAGTCCTTTTGTGCACCAGGGATACATCCTGGTTCCACTGTCAAGAGGCCCCTTAGACTGCCCAGGCCTTCTAACTGAGACCCATGTTCAGGGGGTCTGAGTCAGTCCCATGCTGGTTTCCCAGCTATCAGTCTAAGGGCCCATTAGCTCCTCCTTGTTCAGGTCAGCTGTCTCTGTGGGTTTCTGTAGCCTGGTCTTGTCCTCCCTCTCTGCATCTGGATTCCAGTGTTTAGTTGTGCGTGTTTGCTTCTGTTTCCATCAGCTACTAGATTAGGGCTCTATGGTGGTTGATAAGTTAGTCGTTGATCTCATTATCAGGGGGAAAAAAACTCTTAAGTGTAGAAAATGTCATGCATACTGAAGAGAAAAAGTTACCCAGAGATATGAACTTAAAATAAGAGATTTCTGAGATTTGGGGGACATCCTTGTGGTAAAACATGATACTGATGGGCCAGGTACAAAATTGCAAACCACTAAAGAAAGCCTAAACCAAATACCAGGAGACATATCACAGTTCTTCTTTCTCCTTCTCCTCCTTATCTCTCCTCCTCCTCACTATCACCACCAGCATTATCATCATCGTCGTCGTCGTTATAATTATTATTACTGAGTGATTGATTCCACTTCCTTTTTCCCTCTTTTTCTATTAATTTATTTTTTACATTCCAATTCCAGTTCCCCCTCCCTCCTTCCCTCCCACTCCCTCCACTCCCCCCTCCTCCCACCTGCTCCACGGAGAGGGTAAGGCCTCCCCTAGGAAGTCTACTAAGTCTGTCCCATCATCTCGTTGAGGCAGGACCAAGGCTCCTCTCCACCCCACACCCTCGTGTCTGGGCTGGGCTGATTCCACTTCTTACATGGACTTTGGAAACACAGGCTTAGGATGACCCACACCACATCCTTTGGACCCGATTGTTGTCAGGAAGATACCGCACAGATAGGCACAAGTCCACAACCCTCCTCTCCTGGCTTTCTGTCGGTGTCTTGTTCATAAGGACAGACAGACGCTCTGGCATCAAACCCATCTCTACCAGTCTTGAGAGTATTCCCTCATGAATATTCTTATGAATTGTCACCTATTATACTTGTGTTTGTGTGTCATATGTCTTTGGAGGGCTGGAGAGATGGCTCAGAGGTTAAGAATACTTGTTACTCTTATAGAAGACCCTCCTTGGTTTGATTCACAGCACTCACATGGTGGCTCACAGCCATTTATCACTCCCTCTTCTGAATTCCATGGGCGCCAGCACACATGTAGTGCACATATATACATGGAGGCAAACACTCATACACATAATTTTAAATAAATAAATAAGTCTAAAAAGAAAAATTTTAAAACATGGCATGGAATTTCTTCTTGACAATTCCAGTGCAGGAGAAATGGCTATAGTTTTGTTTTTGTTTGTTTTTCGAGGGGGGATTGTGGGATTTGTTTTGTTTTTGGTTTTGCGTTTTGGTTTTTGGGTTTTTTTTAGATGGAGTCTTTTTACCTAGCCCTGCTGTCCCTACACCTAGTCTGGTCTTGAACTCATAGATATCCACCCGCTTCGGCCTCCCAAGTGCTGAGATTAAAGGCATGTGCTACCACACCTGGCACAAGGTAACAGTTTCCATGACCTCTTTTGGGAACAGAAATTCTAATTTTTATGACCTCCTTTGAGCATGGAATTGTGACCAAGGAACCATGGATAAATCATATATGGATGTGATGCCACAGTTTGCTTTTTGAAAATGTCTATAACATTCTAAATTCCGTAATCTCTCACCAAAGAGGCTTGTGTTTACAGCGGAGGAGCCTATGGCAGCAGAAATCGCAAGTTCTCACTGGAAACTCATAGTGAGACCAGACAACCTGTGGGTGGGCGGTGCTGTGAAACCTCCCCAAAGAAAAGTAACTCTCTTGAAAAAGTCACCAACTACCAAGAGCTCCTTGGTTAGGAGTGGAGCTTGTGAGCCCCTCCATCCTCTACGCTGGAAGTTTTAACTGCTTTATCTTGCAGGCAACCATAGCTGCTGTGAGCCATGTGTGTAATAGCCATGTCGTGTCCAGAGGATAACACTTCATAGCACTTATCCCCATCTACTGGCTCTTAATTCTTCTCACCCCTCTTCCATGATGTTTCATGCGCTATGGTGAGGCATGATACAGACAGCCCTTGCTGAGTGCCCACATTCACGTTATCGGCACTCTGAGCATTAACCTTCACTCTCTGATCAACACTGAGAATACCACAACTCTTTTGTGTCAAGGGCTACATTTTACAAACCAGTCTGGTTTCTCTTGGAATTCTCCCAAGTGCTGGCTGTCTCCTTCACAGCTGGGAAATCAGCAAATTTCAGTGTTTCTCTTTATTTTCTCGTCTCTGTAATGGAACGATAGAGTCAGCTTTCTTTCGGTAACAGCAACTCTCCACTTTTGAAGGTCTCCTCCCTCTTATTCTAACGTGTGGTCCTCTCATAGCATCCTTACCCCGGCCTCAGATGGAGCCATGGGGTCCAGGTCAGGAAATTAGAAAGGGAAGCATAAGTGAACATATACGTGCAGAAAATTGACCTTATGCCAGTCATGGTATTCCTAGTCACAGTGGATGGTGTCCCAGCAGGAGCTGCCCACCAGTCTTTGTCAGTGAGTTATTTTGGATATAGGGGACTGCTCAGCAGATGCTGGGCACACCCTTTCCCTAAGATGTAACAACTGAGGGAGGGGAATCTCCAGCTGCTGCTGCTTATTTTTGCCCCCTAGAGAAGACAGAAATCAAAAGCAAACAAAACAAATACAGAAACAAAACCCACCCCAGGTTGAAACCCACGCGTCCCATCTGGTGCTTTTGGTTATCTTCCTAGTGTTGTGATTTGAAAACTGAGCAGGCCCGACTGTCCTTAAGGGAATGTCCACTAGAGGGCCACTGGGAAGGTTTCCTTTCTGCAAGAGTGGACTGCGTGCAAGAGCATCTTTTTCTCCCTAGCCATTGACTACGAATGTAATTACTTAACTGTTAGGACCATCATGTTGCAGAATTATTCTGTGTGAAGATGCGTCACTGTGATTGGTTTAATAAAGAGATGAATGTCCAATAGCTAGGCAGGAAGAGATTAGGTGGGACTTCTGGAAACAGAGGTCTCAGAGAAGAAAGGCAGAGTCGCCCGCTGGGCAGCATAGAGTAAAGATAGCCACAGAAAAGAATGTAGATTAAAAGACGTGGGTTAATTTAAGTTATATGAACTAGTTAAAAGAAGCCTAAGCTAAGGTTGAGCATTCATAATTAATAAGAAGTCTCCATGTGGTTATCTGGGAGCCGGGTTATTTGGGACAATGACTGGTTACACCAACATATGAAGGATCAAACTCCAGGATAAAGAGTGTGGAGGGAGGAATAATGGAGAAGCACAGGGCGTAAAGCGAGAAAACACAGGAATTTGTATTTTTTACACACTGAGTTGATGATCTCAACTGCGTTGTGTGTGTGTGCGCGCGCGCCCACCCAATATATACATGTACTTACGTGTGAATATACTGTACACATTGCCAGTTGTACTGCTTTTTGCATAGTATTTATAATATCTAACAGAATACTGAGAGCTGTCTCACTTAAAAATTTTATGTATTCATTTTACATCTTCACTTTATGTGTTTACTTATTTATTGTGTGTATATATTTAGTATGTGGATAACACAACAACTTGAGAGAGTCGGTTCTCCCCTTCTACCATGGGGGTCTCAAGGATCATCATCAGGCTTGGTAGCAATTGCCTTCACATACGGAGTACGGAGCCATCTCACCAGCTGAGAGTTATCTCACTCTTCGTATTGACTACAAATAATTCTGCTTTGTAGGTGAAGAGGAATTTAGACTAGTACCTTGGAGTCTTCTGTGTGTGTAAGAAATAATTTTTAAGTTGGACAGTGGTGGCTCACATTAATCCCAGCACTCTGGAAGTAGAGGCAGGCAGATCTCTGTGTGTTGGAGGCTAGTCTGGCCTCCAGAGTGAGTTCCAGGGCTACACTGGAAAAAAGAAAAGATTTTAATGGGTAGAATGGCTCAATATATATATATATATGTTATCTCACACATGAGTCTGTTGGATAGACCCAAAAGAAAGCTTGTTAGATAAAAGTGACTGTGTAATTTTCCACAGAGACTGTAAAACATCCAGGGCAGACATCTTTATTATTAAAAAGATTTATCTATCTTTATTTTATGTATGAGTGCTCTGTCTACATGTACACCTTTATTCCAGCAGAGGGCATCAGATCCCACTATGGATGGTTGTAAGTCACCATGTGGTTGCTAGGACTTGAACTCAGGACCTCTGGAAGAACAGCCAGTGCTCTTCACCCCTGGAGAGTCATCTCTCCAGCTCAGGGCAGACATCTTACTCATTGGTACACTCCCTGCTGCTCCATACTCTGTCAAAGGAAGTAGACTGTCAACCTCTTGGTACTCCAGGGATTTCAAGAAATATGTCATCTTAGCTTTTGTATTTTCTGACAAATGAGGTTCAGTCCTTCATAATGTTTAAGAATATGTAATTTCCTTCCTTCCCTCTCCTCCTCATTTTTCTTTTCTCTCCATGTCTTGATCTATTTTTAAAATCACATTTACTTATTTTCTGTATATGCTAATTGTGTCACCACAGTGTCCAAATAGGGGTTACTGAGGGACTTGCAGAAGTTGGTTCTTTCCTTATATCAGGTACGTCCTCAGAGATCAAGGCTGGCAGCAAGCACCTTCCCTCACTGAGCTATCTTGCCAGCCCAGTGCTTCAGCCTGATTACTTTTGGGTATTTCATTTCTTTGCCCATTTTTCTATGACTAATGGTCCCTTTCTTTCTATGTTTATATGACTTTAGAAACTTGTTGTATGTTAAGGGATTTCTTTCTTTCTTTTTTGATATGGTATTAACTCTAATTTTTTCTTTACATTTGTTATGTGGCTGTCAAAGGACAGTTCAAAGGAACCAAATCTCTTCTTCTCACCCTATGGGTTCTGGGGATCAAATTGGTTGTTAGGCTTGGCAAAAAGTGCCTTTACCCACTGAGCTGTGCTGTGGGATGTCTTTTGTATGCTGTGAATATATGTTACTCTCCTTGGTTGATATAAGGCTACTTTGGCCTATGGCAAGGCAGGATAGAGCCAGGCAGGAAATCCAAGCAGAGATACGATGGAAAAGGACAGAGTCTGGGAGACACCATGCAGCCTCCCAAGGAACAACATGCCAGCAGACCAGCCATGTGGCAATACTTAGTTTAATAGAAGTGGGTTGATTTAAATGTAAGAGCTAGCTAATAGTAAGCCTGTGCCTCTGAGTGATTATTTGGAAATGGCTGCAGGATGTGGTGGGAGAGAAAAGCCTCTGGTTACGGAGCTGTCTCACAGGTCCCCCGTTTAATATTTTTCTTAATGTTTAACAGTTCTCTTATAAAATTGCATCTTATTTATATACTTAGGCTGATTTGAGTATAAATAGTAGCTTCTTTTTTTATGTACGCTGAAGTTTAAACTATTGACTTATTTAGAATATATTAGCATCGTTTTCAGACTATTATATTATGCTCTTTATTTGATGTGTATGTGTGTTTCACCTACATGCATATATGTGCACTCCATGTGCGCCTGCTGCCCCTAGAGATCAGAAAAGGGAATGGATCATCTGGAACTGGAGTCTAGGTTCTTGTGAGCCAACGTGTGGGTGCTGGGGACCAAACTTTGGTCCTCTGTAAGGGCAGCCAGTGCTTTTAATGATGGAGCCACCCCTCCAGCCTCTGCTGCATGGTCTCTTTCATGTCTCCTTTGTACGTTTATTCATCATCTTCTATACAAGTCCGAGGTTCCCCAAAAAATACTGTTGGTGAATTTTTGACTATCCACAGTCCCCTCACTGTTCCATAGTGTCGAGGGGTAGACACTTTCTCACCAGACCACTGCAGCATGTTGTGACATATAGTGCCCACAAAACCAACCTCTGAAACCAGAATGTCCGGTTGTGTTGTCACCTGCTAGCTGTATGCCCTTGGGCTTCTTAACTTTTCCTTATCTGTAAAGTGAAACTGTTAGGATTAAATGAGTTAATCCTGTAGCAGGCACAAGGCCAGGCTCTGCAACCTGGGCTGTTAGGAAAATTGCCTTTGTGAGGCTGGGAAGAAAGAGAAGGGATGGATCTAGGTCATTAGACAGTCTTGGAGGTATGAGCATATAATTTAAAAATCATCTCAGGCTGAACTGCTTAGAGATTAGTGTTAATGTATGCATATATATGTACATATACACATATATGATTTATTTAATTTATGTGTATGAGTTCTCTGTCTGCATTGAAGATGGTAGTGAGCCATCAAGTGGTTGCTGGGAATTGAACTCAGAACTCTGGAAGAGCAGCCAGTCTGCCATCACAATATTTTGAAGATTTATTATTATGTTTTACAAAATTATTTTTATATTATGTACATGAGTATTTGGCTTCCATGAATACATGTTCAACATGTGCACTTGCCTGATGCTGTAGGAGGTCAGACAGATGATGGCATCAGGTACCTGAGAACTGAAATTACAGATGGTTGTGAGCCTCCATGTGTATACTGGGAACCAAGCCCAGGTCCTCTGTAAGCATATCAAGTAATCTTAACTTCAGAGTCATCTCTCCAGTCCCTGGTTTTATTATTTCAAAATGATACGTATGTGTGCATACCTGTGCGAAAGCCTGAGCTCTTGAGTGCTGCAGGTGCCTGCTGGACCCCAGAGGAGGATTCAGATGCCCCATAGCCAGAGTTACAGGTCTCCCTGAGCCTCCTGGTCCTCTGGAAGCGCAGTTCATCCTCTTAACTTCAGAGTCACCCATCCAGCCCCTCCCTCGCAATTCCTGAAGGAGGTTGATGAGGTCAGGTTCCTTCATTCCAGAGTCCCAGCACCTCTTAGGCAGTTGTTGGGCTATTCAGACTCAGCTTCTTTTTATTGCAGCAATAACAGCCTATGATGCCTTCTCTGTCCTCTTTATTTCTACTCTAATTGCACTTTGGGACCCTTCATCAAGTTCATCTAAATTATAGCAACAGCAGCCTAATTGGCCTTCCTGTATTCAGTCCTCCCCCTTTACACTGCTGGAAGTGTATTCTTATACCACATGCCTAATTATAACACTCCATTCGGACGCCTAACAATTGCTCGGTTGACTATAGAGTAAAATTCAAATTGCCTATTTTCTACTGAATTCAAGGTAGGTTTTCTCATTAAATATCTTTTACTATATCATGCTAGTTTTCAATTCCAAGATGTCACTGATTGTGAACATAGCATTGTCTTAGCAAGCAATTTTTGGGTCAGAGACAAGAGACAGGATGCAACCTACAACTATGGATAAAACACAGTGTGATTTCACAATTATTAAAATGAAAAGCTACATCACCCACTGCTTACGGTCACCAGTACAATATCATTGAAACAGCAAGAAATGGATGGCATGTTAACCTGGGTGGTTAGGGGAGAGAGTAATAAGGAAATTACAGACATTGGCAAGGCTGGCTTTGGAGAAAGTGGTGGTGGGCTATGAGGTGGGATGTCCTTCTGTGCACTGCGACTATGCGTTGCTTTTTTATTGGTTGATGAATAAAGCTGCTTTGGCCTATTGCAGGGTAAGATACAGCTAGCAGAGATACAGGGAGAAAGAAGGCAGAGTTGGGAGGAGCCTCCATCCGGCGTCAAAGGAGAAAGATGTCCTAACATTGTCAGTAAGCCATGGGCCATGTGCCGATACACAGGTTAATAGAAATGGGTCAATTTAAATGTAAGAGCTAGTTAGTAATAAGCCTGAGCCATTGGCCAAACAATTATAATTAGTACTAAGCCTCTGAATGATTATTTTATAAGTGGCTGCAGGACTGGGCAGGACACATAAAAGCCTCCAGTTACAGGGGTATTACAGCCTCTGTGTCTGTAATAAACTACCTAGCAAAACCACTTAAGGTAGGAAGGGTTTTTTTTGTTTGTTTGTTTGGTTTTTTGTTTGTTTGTTTGTTTTTTCTTACTATTTACCTCAGTGGTTCTCAGCTTATGGGTCGAGACCCGCTCTGGGGGTTGCATCTCATATATCCTGTGTGTGAGATATTTATAGCACAATTCATAACAGTAGCAAAATTGCAGTTATGAAGCAGTCACACGATGATGTTATGGCTGGGGAGTCACCACACCGTGAAGAACTGTGTTAAAGGGTCACAGCATAGGAGGCTGAGAAATGCTCATTTACATGCACACAGCCCATCATTGCAGGGAAGGCTTACCAGTGAGACGGCTCTGCCTCAGAGGCAGAAGTATGAGGCAGCTGGCCACAGAGTCCCAGAGGCAGATGATTGCTGCTAGGTGCTCTCTTTCTCTCTGTTTTCCTTTCCTTTTCTTTTATGAACCTACATTTATTTACTTCGAGTGTGTTTGTGTGTGCGCGCACATGTTTACATGCACAAAATGTGGCACAGTTTTTAAAAGATTTATTTATTGTGTATGCCGTTTTCTGCCTTCGCGTACGCCTGCAGGCCAGAAGAGGGCACCAGATCTCATTACAGATGGTTTGTGGGCCACCGTGTGGTTGCTGGGAACTGAATGAACTCAGGACCTTTGGAAGAGCCCTCAGACCTCTTAACCTCTGAGCCATCTCTCCATCCCCAAGGCACACTTTCGTGTAAGCCAGAAGCTTGAGTACGCTAGTTCTCCCCTTCTATCTCATGGGTCCTGGGGACTGAATTCAGGTTGCCAGTTTGCTGGCAAGCACTGAGCCATCTCAACTGTCCTCCTTTGTAGATGTAAGATTCTGTCCAGCCAGGTTACGCAGCCCAAATAAAGGCACAGAAGCCTATATTAATTATAAACTGTTTGGCCACCGTCTCCAGGGCTTCTTATTGGGTAGCTCTCTTAATTATTAACCCTTTCTGTTAATCTGTGTATCTCCATGTGGTCTTGGCTTACCAGTGATGCCCTGGTCTCTAGCTTGGTCAGCGGCTACATGGTGTCTTCCTGACTCCACCTACCACCTTTCTTTCTCTATCCCCGGTTTGGACTTCCCACCTGGCTAAATCCTGCCTGTCCATTGGCCGAATAAACTTTAGTCATCAACCAATAAGAGAAACATATATTCACAGCTTGCAGGACCTCTCCCATCACTCCTTTCTTCCTTTTACGTCAGTTTAGGATCCCAGCTGATAGAATGATGATCTGAACACTAGGGGAGGCTTTCCCTCCTCAGTTAAACCTTTTTGGACACATCCAGAAGAGTGTAACCTAGGTCATTCTAAATCCAGTGAAGTTGACAGTGAAGATTAAGCATGCCAAGGGAGGAAACATCAGAACCCAAAGAAGGAAGGGTATGCAACAGACTCTAGATCTGTGGTTCTCATCCCGCAGGTCAAAACCCTTTGGGGGTCAAATTACCCTTTCAGAGGGGTTGACTAAGACTATTGGGGAAAAATAGATGTTTACATTATGATTCATAGCAGTATGAAGTAGCAACCAAAATAACTTGGGGGGGGGGGAGTCAGCACAACATAAGAAACTGCATTAAAGGGGTCCCAGCATCAGGGGAGGTTGAGAACCACTGCACTAGATCTTCAGTGGCAGGAACAAGCCACTAAACCACCTGCTTTGCTGTCCCAATTCCCCTCTACCTACAGCTCATAGCTGGAATCACCTGGAAGTCAGAGGGTGCACAACTCAACCAGCGCAGAGACCTCTCCAGGGGCCAGAGCTGGAAGGGACGGAGTGGGAAGAATCAAAGTGGGGGTCAAAGGGCCAACAGTTCCATTTACACTTCATCTCAAATCTTAGCTCAAAGCCGGCTGCTGGTGGCACACGCCTTTAGTCCCAGCACTCGGGAGGCAGAGGCAGGTAGATCTCTGAGTTCGAGGCCAGTCTGGTCTACAGAGTGAGTGCCAGGATAGGCTCCAAAACAATACAGAGAAACCCTGTCTCGGGAAAAACAAACAAATGAACAAAAAGCTGTATGTCTGAATCCCGTCTGAATCCCCTCCTCGGTGACCCTGTTTTAGCCCAGCTTAATTTCTGTCTTCCCCATGAAGCCTTCTCTGACCATGTTGGTCAATTTGCCCTCCATTAGATTCTGTAAATACCTACTTCAAAGGTTTAAAATGAGCACTTAAGTCTTGTTTAGTATTTTTCTCCTTTGCCGTGAACTCTTCCATGGCAAAAGAGGTGCCCGCTCTTTTCACCCATCCTCTCTCCCTGACAAGTCCACTGCTGCAGCATCCTTTCCCTGCATCATGCCTAGCATCATTTCAAAGCTAGAAAAAAGCCTCCCCAACCCCCTAATGCGACCATTTCACTTTATAGGTGAAGAAACTGCTCCCTAAGTCAGTGTTGGTAAATACTCAGTAAACCCTGGCTCAAATGAAAATGAAGACTTCAGCAAAACAAGTCAATGAGTAGCTTCAAAGGAGTGGAGGTTTGAAAGAAAATGCACCCCAGGGGAGTGTCACTAATAGGAGGTGTGGCCTTGTTGGAGTGGGTGTGTCACCACGGGGAGGGGGGGGCAAGCATTAGAGTCTCTTTTTTTCTCAAGTTTCCCTCAGTGTGACAATCAGTCGACTTCCTGTTGTCTCTGAGTGAAGATGTAGCCCTCTCGGCTCCAGCACCACATCTGCCTGCATACTTCCATGCTCCCTGTCATGATGATAATGAACTGAACTTCTCAAACTGGAGCGAGCCACCCCAATTAAATGTTTTCTTTGTAAGAGTTGCTATGGTTATGGTGTCTCTTCACAGCAATAAAATCCTAACGAAGACAAAGGGACTCTGAGGGTGAGTGGAAAGAAATGGCCTTTTGTAAAAGCCCTTGGTACCTGTGACCTAGAGTGTTGGGCATGGCAGTTTTTTACTCCGGCTTATTGGCGTTTTAATAAGAATACTTTTTAGTAAGAGGAATGAAATAGTGAGTTAAAGCACCTGTTTCAGCAGAAAGCTTGATGCATGACAAGCTTGAAAATTGGGTAGTTGCTCTGTGTGGATTATCTTAAAATAACTTCAAGAATTTAAAAAGAAGGGAAATGGCAGGGTATGGTGGCACATGCCTTTAGTCCCCACACTCTGGAGTGTGGGAGGAGGATCTCTGAACTTGAGGCCAGTTTGGTCTACAGAGTGAGTTCCAGGATAGCACGGGCTACACAGAGAAACCCAGTCTCAAAAAAAAAAAAAAAAAAAAAAAAAAAAAAAAAGAAAGAAAGAAAAAGAAAAGAAAAAAAATCGATCAAATTCAACTGTGTCTATCAAAAATTATAGTAATTTTTTAAAATTGAATTTTGGTAAATTCTAATTATTGTGGAGGAGACTCTATTTTGGAAATTTCCCTTGAATTATTATTAAAAAGCCTACAAAACTTGCCAGTCCAAGGGGGCTGCTTTAATTCCAGGATATTAACTGTCTCCGTTGTGCTAATCAGTTGTGCTGTGCCATCCCAAGGGCTATGGGCCCTCACAAACACTGTAGCATTTTCACTTTTATTGGGGAACAAATCCCCCCAAGGCAGGTAGATGTGAAGTGATAAGCAGCTGTTCTGACCCACCATGTGCTGAACCACCCAGCCTAGCCACTCCTCTCCAGATGTTTCTTCATGATTAATGCCTGTGAATTTACTGCTCTTTTCTGCCCCATGACATCCTTTAGGTCCAGCTAATTAGATAGATCTAATAAATTGGAATTACCAGAAAGGAAGGGGTCAAGGTCTTGGCTCCTTTTCACTTATGAACATTTGCAAGCCCGGAGATATTGGGAGGGGGCAGACCTTGCCAGACACACAACCAGGAGCAAAGGGCGTTGGAGTTCTTACATTCACTTAATGAAGAGGTAATCACTTTAGCGCTTCTTAGGAAAAAGGAAGGAGGGAGTCACTCTGAAGTGAACCTTTGTCTCAGTTTGTTGCTGCAGCTGAGAGGCTGTAAGCTTGTAAAACGAACGCCAATTTCCTCCTAGCCAGGCAAAGCATTTCCTTAGCGCTTTTGCACGCTCCTGTTTCTTCCATCATGCCTTGCTCTGGAGCTCTATAAAATCTAAATTTCTACCTCCAACATTGCTGCGACGATGAGTTAAACTCTTTGCTATATGTCTGTATCAGATCGGAGCCATGGAAATACTTTTACCAGTTTCCAGTCAGACTTTTATTAACTGAAATCCCTCTGTGCATTTTCTCTCCTTTATCTAGACAGATGGCATAGAACCGCCTTACCTACTACTGTACCTGCTTGGATGCTGCTTCTTTGTGTATTCTTTTCTTTAAAGCGTAGAACCCCCTCCCCTCCCCCCCCCCCCCCCGCCAATTTCAAAGACATAGAATGCATGGCATCACATTCTGTACATTTCCGGTGTGCTTTTCATTACATATAACATCTGTTATGTTTTCAATATGCCGTATTCCACCTTTACTACTGCTTACACAAAACTTCTAAGAAATTTTGGGCCTTGCTGTTTACTTGTTTTTATATACTACAAGTGCATATATCTACATATTCGTAAAAGTTTTAAACACCTACACAAGCACAAAATGTGAATACCTTTCCATGACCCTTTCCCCTGCTCATTGCTCAGACATCGTTGCTAATACATTGATGTATATCTTTCTGGTGACCTCACGTCACAGCTTGAAAAAGGGCTTTTGCTGTTATCCTGGTGTGAGAGCTCACTCATTTTCCAGTGTCTTATTTGGTCAGTCTGGCTAGTTACTGCATGGTGTTAGTTGAGTGCTTGTCTGGGGTTATCTTTCGTGGCAATGCGCCATTCCTCCCTTTTCCTGTAAGCAACCCCTCCCCTTCCCCACTCTCCGACTCACAGAGAAGGCTTTCAGTCCTCCCAAATGTCTGCTTTCCCTTTCAGTAGAGTTGACTAGGCCAGAAGTTTGGCCCATCCTGCCACCCGTGCCTGCCATGTGTCATTGACTAGTCCAGGTGTGGGTGCCTTCCTTGGATGGCTTTAAGAAGGCTCCATGGACAAGGTGAGGCAGCGCGAAATTGGCAAAGGTGTTCATGCGTCAGTGAGGGTCGGAGTCCTCCGGAGTCCTGTTCCCTTCAATTTGGAGGAAGCCAGCTTTTAGTGAGAGAATTAACGACACAGATGCAGCAAGCCGAGCTCAGGGAAGAGGGAAGTTCCAGCCAGAGCCGTTCAAGCTCTCTGTCCCTAATATCCACTCACACTGTCTTGTTGTTGTTAATCCCTTCAAGAGAGACTCGTAATTCCCCTTTTGCTTATGCTGCGCCCCTGAAGAGCAAACCTTCAGTTGAGGAGACTTTCATCCTCCTGTCTCTGAAACATTGCTTTGTTCAGGTGATAACAAAGTATTTTATTTTTATTATTTTGTGCCATTGCAGGAATCTTTCTGAAATAAGCACTTTTAGCACTAATGAGAGTGGACGATATCAGATGCCAGATGTCAGCGTGGAACCATGTCAGGAGCCATGACAATGTGTGAAAGGTTCCTATCCTGTGTCCAGTTTGTGCTCTCACATTATACCCTAAAACCCCAAGGTTGTGAGTGGGTAGGCAAGATTTGACAGGAGCATGTGTGGCAGTCAGTAGGTTGTTAAGGGCAATGACACATTGTCTCAGCTATTTCTCTAGGTCATTCTGTTCCCAGTAGCAAGTGAAGCCATGCTTGACTGATAGGTAATACAAATATAGTGCTTTAAGCAAATCACTGAATGGTTCACAAGATCCATAATGGGTCTTTTCTACTTCAGTGAGTGTGTATGTGCACATGTGTGTGCACCCGCATCCCAGAGTGTACCTGTAGGGACCAGAAAACAACTTTTTGGGTGTCTGTTCTCTCCAAATGTTGTTGAGACAGGGTCCTTGTTCTTTTATGTCCATCACTTTGTGTACTCCAGGCTTGCTGGCTGGAAGGCTTCTGGGTCATTCTCTTATCTGTTCCTCCCATCTCTGCATAGAATGCTGGAAGTACAGCTGTGACCCACATCTGGATTTTTTTATGGGTTCAAGGATCCAACTCTGGTTGTCAGGATTGCACAACACGCACTTTTGCCTGCTCAGCCATGTCGATGGCTCAGTACCAAAAAGTGTTAAGGTATGTTGTACAGTTTCCATAACTGTTCAGAGCTCTGTTTTTCCCATTTTACCCTCAAAGCTGTAAACGCAGGCTGCAATTTATTCAGGGGGTACCCACACATAACCAGGTGGGTTAGGCCCCAGGAAACAAGGATAATACCTAGCATGTGGCTGACACTGTGCAGGGGGTAGAGTTAGAGCCAGAAAATGAAGTCAATTGGGCAGAAGTCAATAACACTGGTTTTTTTTTTTTTAATCTATTTACAATTTAAGGAGAGAGACAGAAAGAATCACACTTAATCTTTCCTTCTTGTATAATGGACATATTTTCCTAGTTTAAAAAATACATCTTTTTGCAGGGTGGTGGCTCACATCTATACTCCCAGCTACTCGGGAGGCTGAGACAGGAGGATCGCTTGAGTTGAGGAGTTGTAGTGTGCTATGCCGATCGGGTGTCTGAACTAAGTTCAGCATTGATATGGTGAGGAGCAAATGGGGCCCACCAGGTTGCCTAAGGAGGGATGAACTGGCCCAGGTTGGAAACAGAGCTAGTCAACACTCCTGTGCTGATCAGTAGTGGGATCCTACCTGTGAATAACCACTGCAGACCCCTCCTCTTTAAAAACAATGCATTTTAAAGATTGAAGATTTTAAGTTATTTTTATGTGTGTGTCAGGTATGTGCCTATCAGTACAGGTGCCTGTGTACCCGGGAAGTATCAGAGCTCTGGAGCAGAAGATACACCCAGTTGTCAGCCATCTGGTGGGGGGGGGTGCTGGGAACCGAACTTGAGCCCTCGTTAAGAGCATTTGTGCTCTTAACCACGAGCCATCTCTCCAGCCCTCAACAGTTGCATCTTTTCTTTTTTTAATGACTTATTTATTGTTCAGCCTGCATGTCTGACTGGATGCCAGAAGAGGGCACCAGACTTCATTACAGATGGTTGTGAGCCATCATGTGGTTGCTGGGAATTGAACTCAGTACCTTGGAAGAGCAGCGAGTGCCCTTAACCATTGAGCCATCTCTCCAGTCCCAGCTCAACATTATATCTTAAAAGTTTTCTTTTTCTTTTATCAGTTTTTCAAGGCTTTATTGGTTTTTCTCTGTGTAGTTATGGCTGTCCTGGAACTTGCTCTGTAGCTCAGGCTGTAATCGAATTCACAAGATCTTCCTGCCTCTGCCTCCTGAGTACTGGGGTTAAAATGTGTCACCATCACTAGGTTTAAACGTTTTCTTAAGTTGGGCTTGGAGGTACACACCTGTAATCCTAGCTGTACAGAGACTGAGACAGGAGGATTGCTTTGAATTTGAAGTCAGTCTGGACTACGCAGTACCAGGCTGAAATCTCATAATAAGACCCATTATCATTTATAATTAATCTATGCTAAGTAAAACCTTAAAAGTCATGTCAGAGACAATGAAGTACCTAAGTATACACTTTAAAAAGCATGTATAGTGTTTGATAACACATAACATACATACTCAAATATACACTGAGAGTAGTATTAAAAAAGTATATAGTGGCTGGGCTGTGAGGCACCTACCTTTAATTCCAGCACCCAGGTGGCAGAGGCAGGCAGATCTCTGAGTTCAAGGCCAGCCTGGTCTACAGAGGAAGTTCCAGGACAGCCTGGGCTACACAGAGAAACCCTGTCTTGAGAAACTAAAAAGAAAAGGAGAAGTACATAATACATAATTAGACTTGATTGAAATGTTAGAATATCCAAATTGAATATGAAGGACTCAGAACAGCAGTGCCTTTGGGGAAAGGAGTTATATTTGCTTAGGAAGAAGGCTGATGGAAAAACTATATATAGTTTTATTATTTTTTTTTTATTATTTTTTACATTTTCTTGTGTTTTAATAACATTTTACTGTAAGTAGAATGTTCCTGTACTGCAGCTGATCTTAAATAAACACACTGAGGTTTATATGAATTATAAATACTCCGCCAATAGCTCAGTCTTGTTACTAACTAGCTCTTTCATTTTAAGTTAACTCATATTCCTTGTCTATACTTTTAGATGGGGCTTGGTACCTTGTCTCAGCACAGCATGCCCATCTTGCTTCTCCTTGCATCTAGTGACAACTCCTCTGACTCTACCCCCTCCTTATCTCAGCGTTCTCTCTGTCTCAGGCTGTCTCCCTGTCCAGCTATCGGCCAACACTTTTTATCAGCAATGAGAGCAATACATATTTACAATGTACAGAAGGATTATTCCACAGAATTTTACATCTTGATAATAGTTTGCATTGCACAACTCTACTACCGCAACTAAACCCATTATTGTGCATAACCATATGCTAATAAAGATAAAAAGAGGGATATATGATTGAGTACAATAATGCTTTTAAAAAACAGCAAGAAGGGCTGTGAGGCGTCTCAGCAGGTAAAGGTGCCTGGTGCCAAGCCCACTGATTGAATTCAATCTTAGGACCCACATGCTGTGAGAACTGATTCCCCCAAGTTGTCCTAGAGTTTGGTCTAGATTTACCCTAGGGGACAGACTCCTGAGTGCCACACTGTTCTGTGATGAGAATTTGTATACTTATTTTTCTTATCAAAATTGGTTACATCAATATGAGGTAGATCTTGTGGGTACCAAGCACATTCTTCATATCTCAGCCCCTTTTCTGTTGCTCATGTAACACCACTAACCAGGTAGTTTATAAAGAAACAGCCTTTTTTGTCTCATGCTTTCCCCCTGGGTCACAGGGCTCTATCTCGTGGTAGCTTCATACAGGTAGTGTCCCCAGGTGACACAACCATTACATTTAGAGAGGCAGGAATGGGCACAGGTCCAGAAAACTGGCTTTTCTAGCAAAACCTATTCTGGTTTTGTTTTGTTGAGACAGGGTCTCACTGAGCTCTGAAACTATATAGACCACACTACTGGCCTCAAGTTCATAGAGATCCACATGCTTCTTCTGCCTCCCAAGTGCTGGGATTAAAGGTCTGTACCTCTATGCCCGGTGCAAACCTATTCTTGAAGTAAACCATTAATTGATTAATCCATTTATCACATCCATGGTGAATCCATTCATAAGGGCCTCGTGTATAGGGTCTGATAAGGTATGATGTCAGACTCCTGAGACATTGATGGGGAATCTAAGTTCTTATCACCTTTAAGCACATGTCTCTCAGCAAATGATGTAAGTGGGTGGCACGATTTTAAACTACATAGCATGTTTCCTTGACATGACAGTCACCTATATTTACTTTTGTTGTTTTTCAGATTTTTGAGACAGGATCTCGTGTAATCCAGTCCAGCCTCAAACTTGCTATGCTGCTGAAGCTGGCTTTGAACTTCTGACCCTCCTGCCTCCTGGACTGGGATTATAAGTATCACACCATGTCCAGCTGTCCTATTTACTTTTTAAAAAGCCCTCACATGCTTTCCCATTAGTTCTTTGAGCTTACCTTAGTTTTTAAGCCATGCTGTGAACATATAGCCAAAGGCATTGTCTCTCAAACTCTGAAGTTAAGGATACAGGCACGCATTGTGATGGGTACAATTATTAGCTTCACACATTCTAGAGTCACCTGGGAGGAGGCTCTCATCTCAATGAAGGATTCTCCAGGCATTCTGTGGAGGATTGCTTGGATTGCTAAAGTTATGGATGTGGGACGCCCAGCCCATTGTGGACAGCACTGTTCATTCTCTAGGCAGGGAGCCCCGGACTGTACCATGGTAGAGAGGGAGCTGCATACGGGGAAGCTTGACACCTCTACTCTCTTCCTGCTCTTAAGTGCTTCAAGTTTTCTTTCCACGACTTCCTGTCCGTGATTGACTGGAACCTAGACATGTAAGTGTCAAGCAAATCCTTTTCCCCTTACAGTTGTTTTATCATGACAACAGAAATGAAACCAGGCCACTCGAGAAGCAAACACTAAATCAATTCAAAGAGAGTCGGTCATTGAGCAGTTTCAGTAGTTTATCATAATTATAGTAACTTGTGACATCTTCCCCCTGGATAGCACCAAACTGAATTTTTTAACAAAAATGTTTTATGTATTTGAGTGCTTTTCTTGCATGTATGTATGTGCACCACAGGTATGCCTGGTACCTGCAGAGGCCAGAAGAGCAGATTGATCCCTCAGATGGTTGTAAGTCACCATATAGGTGCTGGGAGCTGAACCCAGAGTCTCTGGAGGAGCAGTAAGGTGCTCTTAAGTGCTGAGTCCAGTCCAACATATGGATTTTCTTTTAATAAGAAAACTTCCTATTGACAACAACATGGTCTAGAATCTTCATCACACAATAGGTTCTAGCTGTCCTCTATACTTGTCTAACATGAGATTTCCTGCATGCAAGGACATGTTATTAATTGCATTTATCGTCTGTGTTCTTTCTGAAAATTTTCTACTAGAATACACTATTGAAACAGAATTCCTGACCTTGCAGGTGTCTAGTGAAATGGCTGCAGCAGAAAGTAAAGTATGTGGCAAAAGCTGGGGAAGGATGGTAGGCACCTAGACAGTTCCCATGGGATGGCATTTCTCAGGGGAATCATCCCAATCTCAGGACACAGAGGAGGTATAGTGTCGCGCCCATCCCGACCAGCAAGGAAAAACGCAACTCAGGAAGATCTTCTTCAGCAGTTTAATCAGGATCCTTGAACATGCTTCTTCTTCTGACCCCGGGGAAATGCCTTGCACAGGCTTAAAATCCCCTTGCATTGACCAACCCTAGTGAGCTATGTGGACCCTGCAGATAGGCTGCTATTATATGGAAGCAAACAAGCTGAATAGGCTTAGTCAAATAAGGACTTGTTTACGACAGAGAGTGCTCACCATCAGGAAGGTGGAAGCCAGCACCATCTTTAAGGCGCGGCACTTCGCAGCTCTCCACAGTATAGCCCAATGGGTAGCTTTCTTTTAGCTTCCAGCAAGCAAATAACCCAAAAGCCAAGCCCCCTTTAGAAAGTGACTTAAAACAACCTACTATTGTGTGCACATTTGTATCACCTGAGAAGATCTACATGCAAATAAATATGGGAATATAGGTTTCTCTTTGTGGTTGTTTGGTGAGTCTGAAATCAAGACAAGGTGATTTGGTTGTGTCCCGAGGCAATATCTCCAACAGCTAGATTTGTGTCTCCATACTGGGAAATCTTGTCCCTGGAACAGGTGGCCATAGCTCAAGCATTATCACCCTACAGCAGCTGCTCCTAATGAACACAAGTCCACTCAGACACTGCACTGTCAAGGCAGGGAACGGAGCAATGAAGACCTGAATGTTTCCCTTATGCAGATCTCTGATTACATTTTGGGTACTCTAAATGAAAATTAAAGGCCATTGTTTTGGACCAAGTTCCTACACCGGACCGAATAACGGTCCATAATGCTAAAATTCCAAGTCCCCATAATCCAACTAAGCTGTTTACCTATCAGGATTAGAGAGATAAGGGCAAAAATTCCCCCAAAGAGCAGTCTGAGGTAGTATGAGAATGAAATCCCTCTGCTAGTAATCTTATTACCATTTCTCATCTTACATGGCAAAGAACTCGGAAATGATCGGTCTGCTTTTTGCTTTGCTTCTATTTTCATCAGCCTTCTATGAGTGCTTGGCTCTTTAGAACACTTGTACTTTGTAGAGCAAAGTGTTATCTGATTCTACCATTGAAAAAAGATCCATCCGTTAAGATCTTGTAATCTAATTGTTGTATTTTGCCCCGTGACAAGTGTTTACAGTGTTGATTTCTTTCTAAAATTACTGCTTTTATCCCATGCATTTTTTTTAAAATTTCTCACAGGTGTTGTGGAATATTCCTGTACACTGTGAAGATGTGTCACTCTGATTGCTTTAATAAAAGCTAAACAGCCAATAGTTAGGCAGGAGGTATAGGCAGCTGTTGCTTTTTGTGAGCTGGCAGCCCAAATCAAAAATCTTTCCATTTAGGGTGGCCAATGTCTGGCCACATATATCCACATAAGGGCCTGAGAAAGCTTGATGACCAAGGTCTGTGAGGTAGGCTAGGCCCACAGAGACTGCCTGCTGGCTGGGGTCACGCACAAGCGCCATCACTAAGCCGAACCACTCCAAAGGCTGACACAGCAGCTTAAGATTTGTCTCACCTGATCAGAGAACTCTATAGATGCTCAGTAAAGCCATGTCCAGACACATAAACCTCTAAAGGGAACAAGATGTTTTTTGAAATGTGTGTAGACTTAAAAAACAAATTTGGTATAAACAGTCATTAAAATATAGCTTATAAATAATAAGATAAAGTCTTTAAAGAGTGAATGAAATAATATAAAAAGGATAAGCCACTCTAAAGATCCAGACTTTGGATCCTATATGGTTTCTTGTTGACTTTAAATTTTTCTTTTGTTTTTGGTAGTAAGATTTTAAATTTTTTGATTGCTGATGAGCAAACACTAGCTGCTAAGAGACATCGGATTATGGAAACTGCTAAATTAAGCCAACTTATATATGTGAAAAGTCTTCAAATTGGAAGTCAAAAAATATGCTGCATCGGAGAAGAGGTTATGCTTTTGTTTCCATTAAATGAGAAGCTGTGTATTCATTTAAGGTTGATAAATATCACATTTGATTGGGGGAAACCCCCAGGAAATCCCGGCTACAGACATAAAAAAAAAAAAAAAAAAAACCAAATCAACAACAAAAAGAAACCCTACAAAATGGGATGTATAGTTTACCTGCTCAAACATTAAACAAAAAATACCTTTGGCTGGTTTGTGTGAAACGTAAAGTCCATAGTTGCGTGAATGCCAGATATGTATGTGATCTTTGAAAGTTTGTGTGCTTTCAAAGCAAGGGGATGGGCCTCTCAGAGTGTTTCTGTTGCAGTTTCCTCGGAGATCTGCATCCAGAACTCTTGCTGGCTGCTTGCTTAGATGGTCCAGTCTCACAGACTATCGTAGCCAGAACTACAAATAAGCCTTGCACTTTCCTGTAACGAGTACTGTTTTTCTGCCTGCCGCCTCTGGTCTTGTCATGCTGCTGCACCAGCCCCAAATAACACACAGAAACTCTGTATTTGATTCAATGCTGTTGGCCCGGTTACTTGTTTCTTATCGGCTAGCTCTGCCTTAATTATTAACCCATTTCTGCTGATCTATGTATTTCTCTTACCGGGGAGCTGGCGGCATACTGCTTTCTTCAGACTCTCCATCTTGACTCCTCCTTACTACTTCCTATTTCCTCCTTGTCTCCTAGTCCCTCCTATCTTCCTTTCCTATTGGCCAACAGTGCTTTATTATTAACCAGTATGAGAAACATATACAGAATGACATCTCCCATCATCTCCTCTTTTCTGTCTAAATAAAAAGAAGAGTTTTAACCTTAACATAGCAAAATATATCACATAACAGTTATCAAATAATCACAGTTAACACTATTTAGTCCATTAACATTTAGCAAGATTTGAAGAAAATATTCCATCATCTATCCTATCTTTGTGTGTCTAAAGTAACTTATCTTTAATACTAAGGAAAACTATAACTATAACTATCTGTCTTCAACTCCTTCAAAGACCACAGAAGGATAATATATCAAGCTCAAGAAATGACAGAGACATCTTGCCTTTTCAGTCACCCTGAGTTCTTCTGTAATCTTCCATCTTCAGCCCATAGGCCATAGTGTGTCAGACAGACTCTCCAGTAAAGCAGAAAACTTTAAACTGTCTTCTTTATTGGCAGTTTGTCAGTCACTTTTTCTCCGTGTCCTGCATACTGTCTCGAAGACTCTTCCATGATGCAGGATCTCTGTAGCAATGTCCATCTTGAATCAGGAGTCACTTTCCTGTGGGTCCTGCATGTCCAGTTTATACATCACAAAGTCAAAACAGTCCAGACAAGAGCAGTATCTTGTCCAAATGGCTAGTCTTGCCATATTGGAAGCAAACTTCATAATGCATTTCTTCGATGTCCATCTTCCTTCTGGTGCAGGTAGTATTGCCAAGAGCAATTATGTCTCACTGTCACAAAACCCTAAACCACTTTAAATGCCATATTCTGTAGGTCTTTTGAAAGGTTTGAAGAATTCCTATCTCAAATACATCTCTGTGTATCTTGAAAAACCTAACTAACTTAACTCTAAGCTTTGACTATCATAGGTAATTATCTATAATCTGTACTACATTATATTTCTATATAAACACAATACCTAAACAAGAGGAGAAATACACATCTCACAAAATTGACATTAAATTGTATCAATAAATGAAAATCCATTCCAAAACAAAGTAATCATATCAATACCATAATTCCCTTTTTACCTTTAAAAATAATTGGCTGTGATCATTACCCATTTATAACCAAGTCCATTTAAATGAAAACAAACATTTATAAACAATGTTTGGGAATTTGGGCATTCAGTTCTTTCCAAACTACTTCCTGCTGATAGGGGGCGCTGTCATGGGATCCTAAGAAGATGCAGAAATCCTGGCTGTAGTCTGCAAGTCTGCCTTGTTCAAGCTGTTTTGAATGTTGGATCATCAGGAACTCTGTTTCAGGGCCTGGCTTGATCAAACCACATTAGTCTGAAGGAATCCACAGCTTTTTATTTCCTGTGGAAACAAAAATAGAAATCCTTTTCCCCAGTAACTTGTCCTTGAACTTAAATTTTTGAGTCAAAGCATTTTTAAAATATATAAATTTAATTAATCCAGCAGCATTTCCTTTATCAGTTGTTATTTTTTCAGCAGTCAAACAATGTAGAGACAACACAATAGCATACAGTAACCAGATTCTCTCTGAGCTTTTCATCTTTACGTGCCTTTATTACTCTGTTTATTTTACTTTTATTTTTTTATTTTTTGACATAGGGTTTCACTGTGTAACTCTTTATCTGTCCTGGAATTTACTCTGCATACCAGGTTTACTTTGCAAATCACAGAGATCTGCTTGCCTCTGTCTCCTGAGTGCTGGGATTAAAGGCGTGTGCTACAACACCCAGTTCCTCTTTGTCTCTTTAAAAACCATTTTTTTTTTCATGTCTACGTATATTTTAAAAACACACTGTAAACCTTTAGAGGGTTTTCTTAATATGAATCTGTCTTTACTGTAAATCTTTATCTTTTTCTGGCCATGAGTCTTTATCTGTTAAACAACAACATTGTTAAAATGAAAGTCTTTGTTTCTGCCGCAGTTTACCAAAGATGGTGGCGGGTACTCTACTGCCAGCACTGAGAGCTGTGCTCACCGCCTTGGTCTGCGTTGCCACCCAGAAAGCATGCTGCCGGCTTGGAGATGTGGTCACTGCCATTGCCATCTCTCATACACACCAATAAATTGTTAGCAGAGTTTCTTAAAAGCCCTGTGCTTTTTTGAGGCTTTTGCTGAGTCAGGAATCCTCGCTTAAAGGAGCCGCACAAATATCTGCTTGTCTCTTGCAAAGCAGATTCCAACCGAGAAAATGCTGCTACCAAGAAACCTTTGCTTGTCTGTGTTCTTTTGTTTCTAACACCGTGTTTTTAAGCTTTTTTTTTTTTTTTAACTTAAGTGTAAATGCTTATTAGCCACGTGGGCGCCATTTGTAACGTGTACGGTTTTTCTGCCTGCCGCCTCTGGTCTTGTCATGCTGCCGCACCAGCCCCAAATAACACACAGAAACTCTGTATTTGATTCAATGCTGTTGGCCCGGTTACTTGTTTCTTATCGGCTAGCTCTGCCTTAATTATTAACCCATTTCTGCTGATCTATGTATTTCTCTTACTGGGGAGCTGGAGGAATACTGCTTTCTTCAGACTCTCCATCTTGACTCCTCCTTACTACTTCCTCTCTCCTTGTCTCCTAGTCCCTCCTATCTTCCTTTCCTATTGGCCAACAGTGCTTTGTTATTAACCAGTATGAGAAACATATACAGAATGACATCTCCCATCACTTTCCCACTGCACAGAGACTCAATACCAAATGTTATGGTTAGTTTTCCCAGGACTTGACCATGATCTCAATTTTCTCAGGTTCTATAAAGACACTATCATTCACAGACTACAGGAAGCAGTTTAGAGAGCATGACACCCACATTCCCAAAGTGATGGGATGGGTGCTTTTTTTGGTTTGGTGGGTTATCGATGCTTGTCATCAATTAGGGGGCTGTTCACAAATTGTTGCTGGCCATGGGCAGGTAGAAACCCAAACAAAGAGGGGGATTAGATTCCAGAAATTTTTCCGAAGATAAAAGGGGGATATAGTATAAAAATGATGGGATAAAAGCGGTTCATTTAGTTTTACTTTTTAATAACCATTAGTCTCAAATATTTTACATTGGTATGGAGTTTTGTATAATGATACAAGTTTAAGGTTATTTTTGTTATAGTATATATATGTTTTTATTCTTGTTTAAGGTATTGTACCCATACAGCTTATTTAAGAATGTAAAGTTTTAGTCCTTAAGAAATATTTAGAATAATAAAGAAATACAGGTTGATAGTCATCTGTAACAATCAAAACTTATAATCATATTAGGTATGTTTTCAAGGCCATACAGAGATATATTTTGGATAGACAGGTGATCTTCAAACACTTCAAAAGACTACAGAATATAGCATTTAAAATGGCTGTAATAACATAAAGCTTTTAATGACAATGAGACATACCGGTTCCTGGCAGCACCAATTTTACTTCAAAAAAAAAAAAGGCGGTAGGCATCAAAGGACCTTCATGTGGAGTGTGCTTCCTCTGTGGCAATGCTAGCCATTTGTGCAAGAGACTCTGTCCAAACTGGACAAGCAGAACACAAAGAAAAGTGAGCACCAAACTTTGCCCGCTTCACTAAAAATCCTGCCAGATATTCCAGGCCTGTAGGCTGAAGTTGGAATACCCCAGTGTTGTTGAGGAACCTTGATATGACTGTCCAGGCAGCCACCTGTTTCTGTCATTTCTTTAGCTTTGGAAGTTGCTTTCTCACACTTCCTGTTTACTCAGATGATATTTTATCCTTCTTGGGTCTCTGATGGAGAATCAAGGTTAGATAATTATAGTTTTACAGTTTTTCTTGGCTGCAAATTCAGAAGAGAAATATATGAGAGATGTCAAGTTTATAAGGCTGAGAAAACATAAAAGCATAAATTGTTTATTAATAAGATGTCAGATCTAAAAAGAAATTTCTAGGATGGTAATACAAGTTATGACAAAAATGGTTTGGGTGACAAAACTTTGGATAGATAATGGAGTATTTTCTCATTTGCCAAATGCAAATGGACTGGACATTATAAATGTAGTTCTCACCCGATAATTGTTCTTATTGTATGTAGTTTTACTGTGGTGTAGAGTCAAATTTTCTTTTATTTAGACAATACAAGGGAAATGTAGAATAATCCTTACACTGTATAAAGATGTATCACTGTGACTGGTTTAATAAAAAGCTCAAGGGTCAATAGCTAGGCAGGAGGTAGGCAGAATGCCAGACAGAGAGGATGCTGGGGGAGAAGGAGAAGGTAGATTAAAAAATATGGGTTATGCTGGGCAGTGGTGGCATGCCTTTAATCCCAGCACTCTGAGGCACAGGCAGGCGGATCTCGTGAGTTTGAGGCCAGCCCATATACAGAACAAGTTCCAGGACTGACAGCAGGGCTACACAAAGAAATCCCGTCTTGAAACAAAACAAAAACAAAAACAAAACAAAAAAAAGCCTCAGCTGAAACCAAAGCTTTCATAATTTTTAAGTCTCCGTATCTGGTCAATAGAATAAAGTAATTGTTTATTTAACTTTATTGTTGGCCTAATAAACTACTCACATGGATTTTTCCCACCATCCACAGATTCTTTCCGTTCTTGTTGTTTTAGAGTGCTGTTCGTTATGCAGTCCAGTTACAATCTGGTCAGCCTCTTAGACTGGCTTTAAGAGTGGCACCTCACCTGACCACCGGGCATGCCTGCCTCAGACTGCTGGTTTGAATGAGGCACCTAATACCCGAGACTCAGCAGACATACATTCAAGGCTTTTGCAGATAGCTAGTTTATTAGGACCAAGTCTGAGCTTTTTAAGAAAAATCACTTTTTGAGTTTCCTTAAATATTTATTACACTGTGCCCACAGATCATCAAGGAGCTAGTATCTTCATGGCAGAGGCAATCAATAATTAAAGAATGTTTGGTGGTGATGTCGAAGCTTAGGGTAAGGGCAAAATAACAAGAGGTGGGACAGAGTAATGGGAGCTGGTTTACAGTTGGCAGTAAGGACGACATCTCAGATGAAACCTGGGACAAAAGGCTTGAATGAAATGAGGGAAGCAATTACATGACATGTCTGTCACTACTCATCATAGGGGTGCCTTATGGGTGCTCATTAGCTTCAGCCTCTGGCTTCTAGCTCAGCATCTTAGGTAGGGGGCTAATTATTTATACCCTCCTGACTTAGGTATACCAGACTTTAAAATCCAGGAGAGTGCCTGTACTTCTGTGTCGTCTAAATAGCGCCTACTGATCACCTAGTTCCCACATTGTTCAGTACCTCTTGGGTGCTTTCATCCAGGCATGCAAACTAACCTGCATTCCAAGGGCATTGAAGAGAGCCAAGGAAGGCTCAGTGGGTAAAAAAGGTTCTACTACGGAGTGAGCCCAATGGCCCGATTGACTTCTCTGAACACAATAATGGTTGGAAGAGAGGAAACAGATTCCATTATGATGTTGGCAAGTCTCAAACTACATTCATTTTCCTGCCCCCATCAATGCCCCCCCCATCGTCAGTCACAAGAAGCACACATCAGAAAGAAATTGAAAACAGCTGTAAAGAAAAAAGTGGGTTCATCATCTTGAGACCTAATCAGAAGGAAGCAACTACGCTTGGGAAGTGTGAATCTTGGGAGTGGAGAAA